>NC_092514.1:55511418-55811418 GCF_047511675.1 Marmota flaviventris | reverse complement strand
TGTATATATATTTTTTGTTGTTGTTGTTGATGGACTTTTAAAATTTATTTATATGTGGTGCCTCACACATGCTAGGCAAGCGCTCTACCACTGAGCTACAACCCCAGCCCTCCTTTTAATTTTTTTTATGTGTAACAGGGTCTTCCTAAGTTGTCCAGGCTGGCCTCAAATTTGGGATTTTCTTGCTTCAGCCTCCCAAGCAGCTGAGATTAAAATGTGCAGCACTTGCTCCAGGCAGTTGCTTGTGTTTTATGACTGTTGTAAATCAATGCTGTGAATATTGAGGTATTGTACTAGTGAGCAACATACCCAGCTCCCCTCTTTTTTTCTTTTTTTTTAGTTTTAGTTGGACACAATACCTTTATTTTACTTATGTATTTTTATATGGTACTAGAGCATAGAACCCAGGGTCTTGCAAGTGCAAGGCGAGCGCTCAACCGCTGAGGCACAACCCTAGCCCCTCCTCCTTTTTTTTCTTGAGCTTGGTATTGAACCCAGGGTCTGTTTCATGCCTGGAAAATCTGCTTTACTTACCCCAGGGTGTTTGTTTATATGCATACATATACAACATGAATACACAGACATACATGTGTATATATGCATATATATACCTATATGTGTGCAGACACACTTAAATGTTTGTACATGTATGTATGCATATACATATACATGCATATATATCCCACAGACATCTAGTATGTACACACATATACAATTCTTTTTTTATGTACATTTATTTATTTATATGGTGCTGAGGATCGAACCCTGTGCCTCACACATGCTAGGCGAGCGCTCTACCACTGAGCCACAACCTCAGTCTTCTTTGTTTTTTTTTTTTAGTATTCATTTTTTAGTTGTAGTTGGACATAATACCTTTATTTATTTATTTTTATGTGGTGCTGAGGATCGCACCCAGGGCCTCACACGTGTAGGTGAGCGCTCTACTGCTCAGCCCCAGCCCCAGCGCCCCCACACAATTCTTTTTGTGTTTTTTGTTTTGGTACCAGGGATTGATTTCAACCAGGGAGCTTAACCACTGAGCTGCATCTTTTTTTAATATTTTTTGTTGTCAGTGATCTTTATTTATTTATATGTGGTGCTGAGAACCCTTTGAGTCTCACAAACCAGGCAAGTGTTCCACTACAGAGCCACGACCCCAGTCCTTGAGCTGCATCTTTTATTTCAAGACAGGGTCTTGCTAAGTTGCTTCGGCCTTGCTAAGTTGCTGAGGCTGGCTTTGAAATTGGATTCTCTTGCCTTAGTCTCCTGAGTTGCTGGGATTGCAGGTGTGCACTACTGAGCCCATTTGTTTGTTTGTTTGTTTGTTTAATTGGTTACACATAACAGTACAATGATCTTGACATCATACATTTCCCGATGGATTTTTGTTTTTTGTTTTTTTTTGGTTTTGAGGATTGAACCCAGGATTCATACATGTTAAGTACACACGTACACACTTTACCACTTAAGCTGTACCTTTATATTGACTTTGGTGTTCATCTTCCTTATTCTAGCATTAGCAGGTAGGAATAGGTAAGAAGAAGGCTATTTTTTTTTGTTGTTTTAATAAAGAAATGGAATGTTACTGTATTACCCAGACTAGCCCAAATTCTTAGGTTCAAGCAATTCTGTCTCAGCCTTTCAAGCAACTTGGACTATAGGCATGCCACTGTGCCTGACTTTGCATTAACAGATAATATATTTTCTTTCAGTTAAAGACAACTTGTCCAAAATAAGGAGTGATGAAAAAGGAAAAGAGGAAGGTTAATAGTATTCATGTAGGTCTTATCTTAACCTTATTGCTACCTTAGCCTCACAGTGAAACTGTACCAATGAACTTTGTGTAAATTATTGGTATTTGAACTACTGAATATATTTATGGCTTTGGAATGATGGATATACATACTCCTTAGTATGTTTCTGTCTTTGAAGAATAAACCATTTATTTGGAACATTCTTTGTGATTTTCTTTTTTCATAGTAACATCTTTACCAGCAATGACTGACCGTTTGGAATCAATAGCGAGACAGAATGGGTATGTAGCCTTATCTGTAGGCAGAATGTTTAACTTAGTGTTAACTTTGGGTGGCTTTATTTCTGTGTCTTCTATTAATTTTTGTTTTGATTTGTTCCTGCTAGACTGGGCTCTCATCTCAGTGCCAGTGGCACTGAATGTTACATCACGTCAGATATGTTCTATGTGGAAGTGCAGTTAGATCCTGCAGGACAGCTTTGTGATGTAAAAGTGGCTCACCATGGGGAGAATCCTGTGGTATGTGTTGTTGATATTTCACTGGAATCTATGGGGTTTACATAGGAACATTGATTTAAAAATGAATTGTTGGGGTTTAGTTTGGGTTTAGGTTTTTTTCTTGAGCCACTGTAGAGATGATGTTATGGGCTACATCAGTAGCTTTAGAATGAAATTTAGAGTAATGTGCGTCCATCTCTGACATCATCCAAGGGCTTTGATAACTGGAAACACGAGAGGAACTTTTTAAATTTTATATCAACAAACATGAGCCGCAGTTGAACAATAAATAAATCATACAGTTCCCATCCTTTCAGAGATTAAAATCAAGGACAGAAATCTGAAAAATCATTTAATAGAAATGAATGTAAAAATGTGTATAACCAGTCAGTTTGGTATAATTCCAGGGATGGCATTAAAGAGAGTTCCTAATATTTTAAGCAAGCTACTGAAAGTTGATTCCTTTATAAACTATTTCATGTATATTTATTTTTAATTTCCCACCCCAAACCCATTATTCACCTAGTAGGAAGAATATGCTTTTTGATATCTTAATATAAGGGCCTTCTGTAGTTATAATATTTGTTATAAAGCATGTGCATTAATTAAAAAAAATTGATGTTTTCAAAGTTGTTAATATGGTTTAATGTTTTAATGTACTTTCTTTAATTTTAGAGCTGCCCAGAGCTTGTACAACAGTTAAGGTGAGCAAATAACATTCATATTCCTTGATACTGACAGTTCTGTACTTTTTTTTAAGATAGAGTTTTACTATAATGCCTGCACTGGTGTGGAACTGGGCTCAAGCTTTCCTCCTGCCTTAAGCCTTCCAGGTAGCTAGGACTATAGGCATTGCCACTACTCTAGTTTTTTATTTTTTTTTGTTTTATTTGGTACCAGGGACTGAGCTCAGGGGCACTCAACCACTGAGCCTTATTTTGTATTTTATTTAAAGACAGGGTCTCACTGAGTTACTTAGCACCTCACCATTGCTGAAGCTGGCTTTGAATTTGTGATCCTCCTGTCTCACTGAGATTATAGACATGTATCACCACAGCTGGCTCTGCTCTTGTTTATAGTTGGTTTTGAGAATGATCAGCATTTAGTTTCTTGTTATAGAAATTTATTTTCTTGGCCAAGATTTTTCAATCTGTACATGTTGACATTCAGAATTAAGTTAGAAAGACTTTTAAGCCTACTCAGTCTGTCCAAGGATTTTAACCTCAATATTATTGACAATTTGGATTGGAAAATTATTTTCTCTGGGGGCTATCTGGTGCATGGTAGGATATATAACAGCATCCATGGCCTTTTCTATGTCTGCCAGTAGTATCCCCTCATTTGTGACACAATGAAAAATATCTCCAGGGACTGGGGAATGGAGCATTGTGGTAGAGCATTTGCCTAGCATGTGTCAGACCCAGGATTTAATCTTCAGCACTGCCAGAAACAAAACAAATATTTGTTTGTTTATTATTTATTTGGTACTGGAGATTGAATCCAGAGGTGCTTAATCACTGAATCACATTCCCAGTTCTTTTTATTTTTTATTTATTTTAAAATTTTTTTTAGAGAGAGAGAATTTTTTAATATTTAGTTTTTAGTTTTCGGTGGACACAACATCTTTATTTTTTTATTTAGATGTGGTGCTGAGGATCAAACCTAGCGACCTGTGCATGCCAGGCGAGTGCGCTACTGCTTGAGCCACATCCCCAGCCCTATTTTTACTTTTTAACATAGGGTCTCTCTGTGTTACTTATGGCCTTGCTAAGTTGCTGAGGCTGGCTTTGAACCTTCAGTTTTCCTGCCTTAGCTTCCCCAGTCGCTAGTATTACAGATATGCGCTATTATGCCTGGCTAAACAAACATTCTCAGACATTGTCACATGTTGTGATGGATAACAAAAATCACACTGATGGAGAGCTACTGATGTAGCGTTAGGAATTTTATGTGGAACCAAAATAAATGGAGCCTAATCATTGAGTCAGAAGAGTCCTGAGAAAATTTGAGTCTTTATCTTAAAAAAAAAAAAAAAAAAACAACTTATTTTTTAGTTGTAATTAGACACAATTCCTTTATTTTATTTATTTTTATGTGGTGCTGAGGATCAAACCCAATGCCTTGCACGTGCTAGGAGAGCGCGGTACTGCTGAGCCACAACTCCAGCCTCTAAATATATATATATGTATGTGTGTGTGTGTGTGTGTGTGTGTGTGTATGTATGTATATATATGTATATATATGTATATATATATAGTTGTAGATGAACCTTTATTTATTTATTTTTATATTGTGTTGAGAATTGAAACCAGTGCCCAGTGCTAGGCAAGCGCTCTATAACTAAGCTACAAACCCAACCCCCAGTCTTTTTATTTTTTGGTGCTGGGGGTTGAACCCATGGCTTTGTGCATGCAAGGCAAGCACTTAACAACTGAGCTGTATCTCCAGCCCCCGAGTCTGTATCTTGAAAACAACTTTTCACATTGATCTTCAGAAAAATTATATTACATTTAAGGTATATATATAATAATCTGTCAAGATAAAAAATAGTAGGTTTGAAGATAGTCTTTTATCGGTTTGTGTTTTTTTCTGCTGACTTGTTTTCCCTTTTGAATTAAGAAGAAATTTCCATACATAAATTTCAGTCCATGGTCTGGGGATGTGGCTCAAGTGGTAACACACTCGCCTGGCATGCGTGAGGCCCTGGGTTTGATTCTCAGCACCACATAAAAATAAAATATTGTGTCCACCTAAAACTAAAAAAAAATATTTTTTTAAAATCCAGATTAAAATTTTCTGGTAATTTAATTTTTTTTGGGGGGGGGGTGTACCAGGGATCGAACTCTGGGGCACGCCTTCACTGAGCCATATCCCCAGCCCTATTTTGAATTTTATTTAGAGACACGGTCTCACTGAGTTCCTTAGTACCTTGCTTTTGCTGAGGCTGGCTTTGAACAATATCCTCCTGTCTCAGCCTCTCCAACTTCTGGGATTATATGCGTGTGTCATACTGCTCGGCCTTTTCTGAAAATTTTAAAAAACTATTATATCAGTTTTGTTTTAAACTTGGAAGTTCTCAAGTACCACATGAGCAATGTCTTAAAGTGTAAGATCGAGGAAAGAAATTTTGCTTAAGTCTTCTCAGTTGTAAGATTAATGTGCTTATAGCCAATTTTGAACAAGTTCTTAAAAATTGTAATGCAATATAAAAAAATAACCTTTTAATAATTTCAGTGAATCAGTAATTGTGCCAAGGTGTAATACCATCATACTCTAGAAAAAGCCAATATCTCTGGCTCTCACCTGGAGTAGTAGGAGATTGTACTAACTTAGGAACTGGTTGTATTCTTAAGTTATTTTATAAGCCTGTTCAGAATTGGGAACCTCAGAAATGAATCTTTCTTTTTTTTCGATAATGGGGATTGAACCCAGGCACTCAACTACTGAGCCACATTCCCTGCCCTATTTTGTATTTCATTAGAGATAGGGTCTCACTGAATTGTTAAGTGCCTCAACATTGCTGAGGCTGGCTTTGAATTCGTGATCCTCCTGTCTCAGCCTCCCGAGCCTCTGGGATTAAAGGCATGCGCCACCGTCCCGGCCTCAGAATGAATCTTAACCTTTTATGATGTTTCCATTCACTTAGTATAAATGGTAATATTAAGGTAGGGAATACATTTTGTTGCTGCTTGTCTTTTTTTTTTTCCTCCAATCTTCATAATACTATGGGTTATAAATGCTCAGAGCATGACTGATAACATGCTTGGGATTATCATGGCTATTTAGCTTTCTAGAGCTTTTGTTTTCCTTTAAGTTTGTAAAGAGATGAATTATTGAAATGTGTTGGATCCTTAAACCTACTCACAAGACCTCATTTGGCTAAGATTCCAAGCCTGACTATTTAGTCCTAGAATGCCAAACTTCATGGTGGTAGTTTCTTTTTCCAAGGGCAGATCTGGTCATGCGGTTTGTTTTCAGAGTCCTCGCTGCCTTTCCTGTTTTTTTTAGGTTGTTATAGGCCTACAAATGTTCTATATTCCTAGTTTATGTGCTTCTCATTTTTACCTCTATAATCAAAAACTTTTAAAAAATTTATTATTATTATTATTTTTGTGGTACTGGGGATTGAATCCAGAGATGCTTTACCACTGAGTTTCATCCCCAGGCTACCCTTTTTTTCTTTTTAAATTTTGAGACAGGGTCTGGCTAAATTGCTGAGGCTGGCCTTTAACTTGTGATCCTCTTGCCTCAGCCTCCTGAGTACTTCGGATTATAGGTGTGTACTACTACTATTTTTTTTTTTTCTCTTGGCATTCAGTGGCAGTTAAATATTAAAAGGAAAGGAGCTGGGTGTGGTGGCGCATGCATGTAATCCTAGTGGCTCAGAAGGCTGAGGCAGGAGGATTTCGAGTTCAAAGCCAGCCTCAGCAAAAGCAAGGCTCTAAGCAACTCAGTGAGACCCTGTCTCTAAATAAAATACAAAATAGTGCTGGTGATTTGGCTCAGTGGTAGACAGCCCATGAGTTCAATCCCTCCTGATACCACTGCTGCCAAAACAAACAAACAAAAAAAAACCCACCAAAAAACATGATCCACTTAAACTAGGTTTCATTATTTTGTAACTAATTGGTATGTGAATTAATCAGGTCTTTTGATTTTTATATTGCTTACTTTTTGGTACCGGGGATTAAACCCAGGGGTGCTCAATCACTCAGCCACATCCCTGTCCTTTTTTAGATTTTATTTAGAGACAAGGTTTCACTGAGTTGCTTAGGGCCTGGCTAATTTGCTGAGACTGGCTTTGAAGTCTGGATCCTCCTACCTCAGGTTCCTAAGCTTCTAGGATTATAGATGTGTGCCACTATGCCTAGCTGATTGACTTTCATATTGCTTATTAGCAGTTTCTCCAGAAAAATGGGGCAGAAAGAGAAAGGAAAGTATTTCTTCTTCTTTTACTGTTTTTTAAAAATACTTATTTTTTAGTTATAGGTGGACACAATATATATTTTTTTTAAAGAGAGAAGAGAGAGAATTTTTTAATATTTATTTTTCAATTTTCGGAGGACACAACATCTTTATTTTATTTTTATGTGGTGCTGAGGATCGAACCCAGGGCCTCACACATGCTAGGCGAGCACTATATCTCTGAGCCACAACCCCAGCCATTCTTTTACTATTATTGATTTAACTTCAAGAAACTTAAAGCCGATTACAAAAGCCAATTTTGGCACTTTATTGTAAAATTGAGTAGTAATTGTATTTTGTATTCTCTTTCTCTTCCCTGAATTCTTGTAGGGAAAAAAATTTTGATGAATTTTCTAAGCATCTTAAGGGCCTTGTTAATCTGTATAACCTTCCAGGAGACAAGTAAGTATTTTTATGTATTTATTTCCTTTTTATGTTTTAGAAGAACCAGTATAAGTCTACAAGTCATGTATGCTTAGAAATTTGCTAACTCTCTTGTCATAACGTCATTACTGATTTCTACTCAGTGCAACTCAGTTTTTGACTTTTGTGTCTTTTAAAAATCTTTTAATATCTGCATTAGTAGGTTATAAAGCCAGAATACAGAACATTCTTTTCTTTTTTTTTTGTGGTGCTGGGCATTAGAACCCAAGGGCCTTGTGCATAAGAGGCAAGCACTCCACCAATTGAGCTATATCTCTATCTCCCAGAGTATTCTTAACATGCATTTAACATTGATTTCTAGGATGAAAGGAATTATTGTGGAACCAATAACTTGTTATTTTTAATTTTTTTACTCTTATTTTTACTTTTTTGGTACTAAGGTTTGAACCCAGGGGTATTAACCACTGAGCGTAAATCCTCAGCCCTATGTATTTATTTATTTCAAGCCAGGGTTTTGCTAGGTTGCTTAAGGCCTAACTAAATTTCTGAGGTTGGCTTTCAATTTATGATCCTCCTGCCTCGACTTCCTGAGTTGGTGGGATTACAGATGTGTGCCACCTCACCCTGTGTGCCCAGCCCCTTTTATTTATTTATTTTTAAATTTTGAAATAGGGTCTTGCCAAGTTATTGAGGCTTGCTTCAAACTTGGGATTCTTCTGCCTCAGCCTCCCAGGTATCTGGGATTACAGGTGTATACCACCAATTCATACTTAGGTCTTTTTTTTAATAAATATTTTAGAGCTGGGAATGTGACTCAGTGGTAGTGTGTTTGCCTAACATGCAGAAGACCCTGGATTTAGTCTCCAGCCCCACAGAAATAAAAAACAAAATATTTTAGTTGTTTCTAATATGCTCTTACCCTTAGGCCTTTTTTCTTGTCTTCTTTAGTTGTTTCTAATATGCTCTTACCCTTAGGCCTTCTTTCTTTTCTTTTGGTACTGGGATTGAACCCAGAAGCACTTATTACTGTCCAGCCCTTTTTATTTTTTTATTGTTAGACAGGGTTTTGCTAAGTTGCTAAAGGTGTTCTAGAATTTGGGATCCTCCTTCCTCAGCCTCCTGAGTTGTTTGGATTATAGCCATGTGCTATCATGCAGGGCTGTGCTTTCTGTATCAGTATGTGTTTGTGTCTGTGTATACCCACACATATACTTACATGTACATTCAATGACTTAACTCATATTTTATCCTCATCCGCTCTCCAGCAAACTGAAGACTAAAATGTACTTGGCTCTCCAATCCTTAGAACAAGATCTATCTAAAATGGCAATTATGTACTGGTAAGACTGACTAAAGAATCAATTCTATGTGACTCTTGGTTTTTCAACCACGGTATTATCCTATTATTTATACATCTCTATTGTGGATATGTATTATTACACTACACGTCTATATTATACATTAACAAAATACTGTTCATCTTGATTATCTCTTTTCCCTTTCCAAATAATATTTATGTTCCATTTATGAGATTCAGTATCACTAAGTTGTTTGGTATTTCATACATTTTATCTGATAATTCATCAAACTTGGACTCCAATCTGATAAATAGTAGTGAAGTTGTAATTTATGTTTACCATATTATATAATGATGTGTCCTTAGAATTAATCCATTTATTTTGAAGGGGAAGTATATTTG
The DNA here is from genome assembly GCF_047511675.1 of Marmota flaviventris. Lineage (NCBI taxonomy): Eukaryota > Metazoa > Chordata > Mammalia > Rodentia > Sciuridae > Marmota > Marmota flaviventris. The sequence continues at coordinate 55,802,119 of NC_092514.1, read as the reverse complement.
TTATATCCCCCAATTACAGAACAGAGTTGTTATGGTATTATTATAAGACTTATTTTTATTTCTTTTTGTGGTGCTGGGGATCAAACCCAGTGCATCTTTCATTATAAGGCCTTTTTTTTTTTTTTTTGGATAGTACTGTGGATTGAACCCAGAGACTCTACCTCTGAGCTATATTATAGCCCTTTTCATTTCATTTTGAGAAATGGTCTTGCTGCATTGCCCAGGGTGACCTTGAATTTCAGATTCTCCTGATTTAGCTTCTGAATTGGGATTATAGGCATGTACCACTGTGCCTACTTGTATTTTAAGACTTTTTTTGACTGTGCCTAGTTATATTGACTACTTCTGGGGGGCAGGGGTACCAGGGATCAAACTCAGGGCGTAAGCCATATCTCTAGCTCTTTTTTTGTATTTTATAGAGACAGAGTCTCACTGTGGCTTAGCACCTCACTGTTGCGAGGCTGGCTTTAAACTTGCCATCCTCTTGCCTCAGCCTCCCACCCTCCCCAGCCAGTGGAGTTACAGAGGTGTCCACCAGAGCTGGCACATTGGAAGACTTTTTAAAAAAATATCTTTATTTTTATGTGGTGCTGAGAATTGAACCAGTGCCTCACACATGCGAGGCAAGTACTCTACCACTGAGCTACAACCCCAGACCACATTGTAAGACTTTTTTAAGGGCTGCTAAGACCTTCTGTGTCTAAATAGATAATTTGTTTTGCAGGAAAGCAACTAATGCTGGTCCCTTGGATAAGATTCTTCATGGAAGTGTTGGCTATCTCACTCCCAGGAGTGGGGGTAGGTTATTTTAATTATTTAGAAAAATGTCTAATTTTAGTTTCAGAGTCATTACTTTTATTTATTTTTTATTTTTAAAAATATTTATTATATTTTTAGGTGTAGATGGACACAACACAATGCCTTTTTTTTATGTGGTGCTGAGGATCGAACCCAGGTCCTGTCTATGCTAGGCGAGCGCTCTACCGCTGAGCCACAATCCCTGCCCAGAGTCATTACTTTTAATTTCACCTTGAGCTCATAAAGACATAAGCAGAGGGAGAAAAGTATTAGTTGTTTCTATATTTTATAAGGAGTTCTAAGGTGTCAATACCTGCACTACCCTCCCCTCTTTGTTTTCCAATTGTGTGAAGTAAATTATTACTTTCAGAATGAATACTTTTTTAAAAATATTTTCATTTTTAGTTGTAGTTGGGTGTAATACCTTTATTTTATTTTTATGTGGTGATGAGGATTGAACCCAGCTAGGCGAGTGCTCTACCACTAAGCCACAACCCCAGCCCCAGTACTTAAACTGTTGTCATGTTTTGCCAACTGCTTTAGAGCATGGCTTCTCATAACTATGAAACTATTTTCTTGTATATAGGTTTATAGAAGTGTGAAATCTGTTCTTTATTTGTAATATACTAATAAAGATGCAGTAATAAGTTTTATTTTTCATAGGTCATTTAATGAACATGAAGTATTATGCCTCTCCCTCTGACCTGTTGGATGATAAGACTGCATCTCCTATCATTTTGCATGAGAATAATGGTAAGTCTTTAGCTGTAAAACAACTGAAGATTTTGTCCAATGTTTTTAAAATATTTGTAAACTTTGATTGCCCAGCCTGCCTCTAATTTTGGTTTGATATTTAATTTGTTTTCTGTCCTTACCACATGTACCTGATACAAAACGCACAATCTCTATACATGTGCATATGTAAATATGTACACACACACACACACACACATATTTTTTCACACATATAGAAAGAGCTTTATTTATTTTTTGTGCTGGGGATTGAACTCAGGGGTATATTAACATTGAGTTATATCTCCAGTCCTTTTAATTTTTATTTATTTATTTAAAATACACAATTTATTTATTTTTTTCATTTATTTTTTATTATTTTTTTTTTGGTGGTGCTGGGGATTGAACCCAGGGTCTTGTGCATGTGAGGCAAGCACTCTACCAACTGAGCTATATCTCCAGCCGTTAATTTTTATTTTTGAGACAGGGTCTTACTAAGTTGCTAATGGTCTAAGTTATTGAGGCTGGCTTCACTTTTAGAATCCTCCTGTCTTAGTCTTCCAGGTTGCTGGAATTACAGGTGTGTGGTACTTCTCCTAGCCTTTTCTCATTTCTTTATAGGGGAACAGGATAGTCAACTTACTAAAGGAACTACAGCAATGGATGTTATTTTCTACTTGAACTTTATAACCAAAGATAGTGGGAAATGGCCTAATAAGTCATTTTGTCCTCTCATAACTTCAATCCTTGGCTCTATTGCATAATTATAATCATTTTAAAATGTATTTTGAAGTTGGATAAAATACGTGTCGTTAATGAGCCCTTTTAAAAAATTTCTTTCTGAAGCCAGGCTTGTTGGTACACTGTTGTAATTCCAGTAAGTCAGAATTATTGTTGCTGGGATTATAGGTGTTTGCTGCTATGCCTGGCTCAAATTTTTTTTCTTGGAATCTGTTGCTTCTTGTATTTTATTTACTGGCAGAAACAAGTAGTGGTTGGCTAAAAAGATAACTTCTATCCCATGAAATTATATAGGAATTAAGTATCTGATATGTTATGGCTGATATATAATGAGGTTGTTGTTTTTTAATGTGATCCACTTAATTTTTTTTTTGGTACCGGGAATTGAACTCAAGGGCACTCTCCCATTGACCCACATCCCCTGCCCTATTTTGTATTTTATTTAGAGACAGGGTCTCACTGAGTTGCTTAGCACCTCATCATTGCTGAGGCTGGCTTTGAACTCAGGATCCTCTTGTCTCAGCCTCCCCAGCTGCTGGGATTATAGGTGTGTGCCACTGTGCCATTAATTATGGGGTCACATCCAGTTGGCTAATTTGTGTTATTTTGAAGAATATCTTTTTTCTTTCCTATTCCTAGTTCCTCGATCTTTGGGCATGAATGCATCAGTGACAATTGAAGGAACATCTACTATGTATAAACTCCCAATTGCACCACTAATTATGGGGTCACATCCAGTTGACAACAAATGGTAAGTTAAACATAATTTTAGAGAAGCAAAGTCCATATTTTTAACTTAAATACCAATGTGAAATAATATTTCATTTGGCTCTTACCACTTGAATTTTTAGAGCTTGACTACTTTTTTTTTTTTTCCATTAATTTCCCTTATGTACAGTATTTATTTGAATGTTTTTCTTCTAAGGTCTGCTCATAGCAAACATTCTCTGCCTTGAATAAATGTGTTGTTTTAGGTATGAGTTTTGATGTTGTGTGTTGAACTCAGCTCCTTGCCTGTGTTGAATACATGCTGTATCATTAAGTCTAGTCCCGGATAAATGTTTGAAAGCATTAACAGATTATGTTTAGGAACTGTTAGAAGGAAATTCAAAGAATGACCTTTGACAGACCCTGTAAATACTTGTCTGTGATACATGTCTAACAATAGATGTTGGAGTTTTCATTTTCATACCAAATCAAAATCCAACTCTTCGGGACTGGGGATGTGGCTCAAGCGGTAGCGCGCTCGCCTGGCATGCATGCGGCCTGGGTTCGATCCTCAGCACCACATACAAATAAAGATGTTGTGTCTGCCGAAAACTAAAAAAAAATAAATATTAAAAAATTCTCTCTCTCACTCTCTCTCTCTTAAAAAAAAATAAATCAAGATAAAAAAAGACTGGAAATATAGCTCAATGGTTAAGTGCCCCTGGATTCAATCTTCAGCACCAAAAATAAATAAGTAATTAATTAGAATTTAAGAAAAAAAAAAATCCAACTCTTCCTCCTACCCTTTTTTTTGAAGGACCCCTTCCTTCTCCTCCATCACCAGTGCCAACAGTGTTGATCTTCCTGCTTGTTTCTTCTTGAAATTTCCCCAACCAATCCCAGTATCTAGAACATTTGTTCAGAAACTGCAAAACTGCACAGGTGAGTTTTTTGTTTTTTTTCTTTATTTAAAGGCTTTACCAAACTGCTGGTATATTTTGAGCAACAGGAGCTAATACTTGGTATAGATGTGAGCAAGAAAATTCAAATTCAGATTACCCTGGATTGCTTATAGTCTTGTAGACCTGAAAGAAGTAACCAGGGGTATATATATTAATGGTGTTTTATAAATGCTTAGTAAGTATTTTTTAAATAAAGGGGTGAATGTAAAAATCATGAAGGGAGCTGGGTGCGGTGGTACATGACTGTAATCCTAGTGGCTCTGGAGGCTGAGGCAGGATTATTGAGAGTTCAAAAGTATCGTTGGCAAAAGTGAGTTGTTAAGCAACTTAGTGAGACCCTGTCTCTAAATAAAATACAAAATAATGCTGGGGATGTGGCTTAGTGATCAAGTTCCCCTGAGTTCAATCCCTGGGACCAAAAAAAAAAAAAAAAATCATGAAGTGAAAATTGAGCTCTGAACATTTTGATCTTAATGTGATCATTATATTAATCTTTTTTCCCCTAGGAATTCCATTATTTGAGACTCAGCCAACTTACGTACCCCTCTATGAACTGATCACTCAATTTGAGCTGTCAAAGGATCCTGACCCCATTCCTTTAAATCACAACATGCGATTTTATGCTGTAAGTAAGGCCCTGTGGAGCTCGAATGTTGTAACTTATGTTTAGACCCAAGATCAGAATCTTCTTTATAGCATTGTGGGGTCTGACACCTTCATTTAGATGGCTTGGTCATGACCTGTTTCCTCACTCAGACAAGAAATTACAAAAATCTCTGATACATACTAAAGAAAAAGGCCATGAGCCTCCAAGTTGGGAAACAGCAGTGAATATTTCTTTGTTGACATTCTTCAATGAGATGAAAATCTTTTAATGGTATCCTGCCTTTTACAAGTTTACAGCTAGATGTTAAAAATTCTTATTGTTTCATGCACCATAAGTTTATAATTGGAAAAGTCCTTTAAGTACATTAAAGAACAAAGTATTGGGATGAATCAATTATGAAATGTTGCAAAACCTCATCTGGGCTTAAATTTTTTTGAATGTTTGATGACAGTCTAGACTATCAGTAGTTCACAAATTCTGGGTGCATTGTAATTATAAAGAATGTTTTATTAAAAATACAGATTTTGAGCTGGGTACAGTGGTGCACTCCTGTAATTCAACTACTTGGGAGGCTGATACAGGAGGATCACAAATTTGAGGCTAGCTTGGGCAATTTAGGAGCACTGTCTCAAAATGAAATTTTTGGGAAAAGGCCTGGGGATATGTCTGAGTGGTAGAGTACTTGCCCAGCAGGCACTAGGCCCTGTGTTCAATCCCATCACCCCTAACCAAAGGAAAAAAACAGAAAAGAAAGAAAAAGCCACAAGAGATATTGCACTTATGGTTTAGAAACCTCTTTAGTACAGGGCTGGGGATGTGGCTCAAGAGATAGTGCGCTTGCCTGGCATGCCTGTGGCCCGGTTCGATCCTCAGCACCACATACAAAGATGTTGTGTCCACCGATAACTAAAAATAAAATATTAAAAAATTCTCTCTCTCAAAAAAAAAAAAAAAAAAAAGAAACCTCTTTAGTACAAATTTCTGAGGAATTTTTATGTTAGCTAAGTTAGGATTGCACCAGCACAGAGTTTTCCTAAGAAGGAATCCTTAATCTTTCAGCCAGATGAGCAACTGATTAACATTTATCATATCTGCTAGTCAGAGAATATACTGTGGAGTTCTATTACTTTCTAAGACTTTGCTGAGCTTTTTGAGCCATAGACTTTTTCTAGGGTAGTTTGTGTCAGAATACGATGGATTAGTAAATAGTATTCATTTACTTTGTTCTTTTTGCCAGGCTCTTCCAGGTCAGCAACACTGTTATTTCCTCAACAAGGATGCTCCTCTTCCCGATGGCAGAAGTCTACAGGGAACACTTGTTAACAAAATCACCTTTCAGCACCCTGGTCGAGTTCCTCTTATCCTGAATATAATCAGACACCAGGTGGCCTATAACACCCTAATTGGAAGCTGTGTCAAAAGAACTATTTTGAAAGAAGGTACCGCCTTTCCTTTTGATATACTTACTGGAAGATGGGAACTAACTATTCCCATAGTTCTTGAATTTGGTGGCTGATCAAAACAATGTGGAGCTTTTAAAGCTAACATAAAAATTCCTTTGTTTGGTTTTCACACCCAGATGACTTGAATTAAACCTCAATGGGAAGAATTGGGAATCTACTTTAATTACTACAAATGATTTTGATGAGACTAATCTGTTCAAATTGGTATTTCAAACCACTGTTTGTTTTTTTTCCATGAACTTAACTTTTTCTAAACCTAGTAATTAATTGGGTATTTTAAAGCCTGTGCTTGTGGCAGGTACCTTGTTGTAGTGAGAAACAATTTATTGATATCTAAATTTTAGGTTGTTAGGACAGTGCTTTCCTGGTCTAGTCTTTTAGTATATTTTCTCCCCATTCTTTGGAGAACTGCAAATCATAATATCATATTTTATTTTATTTTTTGATATTGGGGAGTGAACCTAGAAGCAATTAACTACTGAGCCACACCCCCAGCCATTTTTAGTGTTTGAGAGAAGATCTCGCTAAGTTGCTTAAGGCCTTGCTAAAATGCTGAGACTGGCTTTGAACTTGAGATCCTCCTGCCTCAGCCTCCTGGGTTGCTGAGATTATAGGCATGTGCTACCATACTCAGCTATCATATAGCTTGAAAGGGAGATCTGTGCCCCTTTTTCCAGGATTCTAGATTTCTGTTGGTTTTCAAACAGTTAGTTATTAAATGTTTTGATATAAATTTTGACTTCTCTAGCTGATTAGTTTTTTACCTTGGGCATAAAGCATTTCTGTAAAAGTGTATCAGTATACATGGTAGGCAAGAAGAAACAGGGAGGGTAAAACAGAAGATATTATTCATGCAAATAAAAATTGCTTTAGAAATCAGTAAATTGCTGGGTGTGGTGGCACACACCTGTAATCCCAGTGACTCAAGAGACCAAGACAAGAGAATCACAAATTCAAGTCCAGCTTCTACAACTAACTTAGGCCTCTAAGCAACTTAATGGGACTCTTTTTTTTTTTTAAGATAGAATTTTTAAATATTTTTTAATTTTCGGTGGACACAATGCCTTTATTTTATTCATTTCTTTTTATATGGTGCTGAGGATTGGACCCAGGGTCTCACACGTCCCAGGGGAGCGCTCTACTGCTGAGCCACAACCCCAGCCTGAGACTCTATTTTAAAATAAAAAAAGGGCGTGGGCTGTAGTTCAGTGGTAAGGTGCCCTGGGTTAAATCCCCAGTACCAAAAAAAAAAAAAAAAGAGAGAATTTCAAGAGTAGGGAGTAATGACACAGAACATTTCATGTGTTTGAATCTTAGGAGAATTCTCCACATAGCTTCAGGGTACTAAAAATGAGTTTACACTGGGGAGTAATGGAGCAAGTATGTGATCTTTGTGCCTGTGTTGCCAGAATATTTTGTTTAGGAAGTACAACTTAAGAGATGTAGCTCAGGGGCCGGGATTGTGGCTCAGCGGTAGAGTGCTTGCCTAGCACCGGTGGGACCCGGGTTCGATCCTCAGCACCACATAAAAATAAAGGCATTGTGTTGAGTCCATCTATACCTAAGAAATAAATATTTAAAAAAAAAAGAGAGATGTAGCTCACTGGTACAGCACTCATCTAGCAATTACTAGTGCTTAAAAAAAATTAGGTATCATACCTTCATATTAGAAATTTGAAAATTTATATATTTACTTTTTTGTTTTGGCAAGATTCAACAATAAACTGGAATTTATTGGAATCTGATTACTTCTGTCATTTGTGAGTGATGACCTAGAAGGTGTGTGTGTGTGTGTGTGTGTGTATGTGTGTGTGTGTGTGTAAGAGAGAAATTTAGTTTCCAAAAAGGGAAAAAATAATTTTACTCTGTATATTTAAGGATTGTTATTGGTTTCATGTCTTATGTTTGGTTGTTTTATGAACTTTTTTTTTGATTTTTAGATTCTCCCGGGCTCCTCCAGTTTGAAGTGTGTCCCCTCTCAGAGTCCCGTTTCAGTGTATCTTTCCAGCACCCTGTGAATGACTCCCTGGTGTGTGGTGAGTTGTGTGGGTGGCTAACACCTCTCTCAGGGGAGCTACTTTTGTCCTTGTATCTTTTGGAAGGTCAGAAACAATCTATCACAAAAATCTCCCATATATTTTGTCTTTCAGTGGTAATGGATGTGCAGGACTCAACACATGTGAGCTGTAAACTCTACAAGGGGCTCTCAGATGCACTAATCTGCACAGATGACTTCATTGCCAAAGTTGTTCAAAGGTAGCACTGACCCTTTTCCATGGAAGTCAACTAAGAGTATATTTTCAGTATTAGAGGGAATTGGAAATAAAGGAGAAAGTCACAGTCATTCCTTTGAGTTCATTCTTATCTGTTTTTTTGAATTTAAAAGTGATCTGAACTTCTTTATTTTAATTTGATATCACAGTGGAGTAATAGGAGATAAGGTAGGTAACTTTAGGTCAGGCATTAGTGTACTTAAAAGTGGGAGACAGCTGAAGTAAGATGCACTTTTCTTTCACCTATACCGTTTTGCCACTTTTTAAAAGATAAACCATGAAATGTCAATATGTGAGAATATACTTAAGTCATCATCTTCCCAGAAACATTAATATGTAACTTTTAAGCAGAAACTAGCAGCCCATTTTTTTAAAAAATAGTTTTTAGTTGTCAATGGACCTTTATTGTATTTATTTATTTGCAGTGCTGAGAAACGAACCAGTGCCTCACACATGCTAGGCAAGGTCTCTATCACTGAGCCGCAACCTCAGTCCTAGCAGCCTATTTTGGTAAATAAATTGTATTGGAACTCTGATGTTCATTTTACATGTCTATGGCAGCTCTTAAGCTAAGATGACAGAGTAGTTGGACAAAAACGCCTATGGCCTACAAAACCAATACTATTTCTGTCTGGTGGAATAAGGAAAAGTTTGTTGACGTATGTTTTAGAGCAAAATGTTTTTCAACTGTATATTTTGAAATACTTATCTGGAAAGTTAAAAGTGAATTACTTTGAAATAAACAAGATTTCACACCAGCTGTAGCACTTTTTACAATAGCTTTGGAATGATCTAAGCCAATAAGGTTTACAACTTGATAGATGAAGAAACTTTTTTAATGGTTCACTAAAATAAACAATAGATCACATTAATTAACATGTAATGCCCTAAAAGGAAAGTATTCTATTACTGTTTTCCGTTATTATTACCAGTTTCCTTTTAGTTCAGTATGAAATCTAATCATTTGGACTCATTTATGGTTTGTTTTGGTATATTTTCATAAGAGGTTAACAATTGCCTACTGGGTCAGATTTTTTTTTTTTTAGAATGTGAATATATCCAAAGCTTTGGCATTGCCTTACAGATTTACTTGTCTTACCTGAAACTTGCTTATTGCAAACTAATGATGGCTTATCTAAGTCTTGGGCAAAATTAGAGCCTGTTTTTCCAAATGAAAAATGAGTTTCATTCAGCAGCTAGTGCAGTATTATCTGTTTTTTCCATCTTATTTTTCAGATGTATGTCCATCCCTGTGACGATGAGGGCTATTCGGAGGAAGGCTGAAACCATTCAGGCTGACACCCCAGCACTGTCCCTCATTGCAGAGACAGTTGAAGACATGGTGAAAAAGAACCTGCCCCCGGCTAGCAGCCCAGGGTATGGCATGACCACAGGCAACAACCCAATGAGTGGTACCACTACACCAACCAACACCTTTCCGGGGGGTCCCATTACCACCTTGTTTAATATGAGCATGAGCATCAAAGATCGGCATGAGTCGGTGGGCCATGGGGAGGACTTCAGCAAGGTGTCTCAGAACCCAATTCTTACCAGTTTGTTGCAAATCACAGGGAACGGGGGGTCTACCATTGGCTCGAGTCCGACCCCTCCTCATCACACGCCGCCACCTGTCTCTTCGATGGCCGGCAACACCAAGAACCACCCGATGCTCATGAACCTTCTTAAAGATAATCCTGCCCAGGATTTCTCAACCCTTTATGGAAGCAGCCCTTTAGAAAGGCAGAACTCCTCTTCTGGCTCACCCCGGATGGAAATATGCCCGGGGAGCAACAAGACCAAGAAGAAGAAGTCATCAAGATTACCACCTGACAAACCCAAGCACCAGACTGAAGATGACTTTCAGAGGGAGCTATTTTCAATGGATGTTGACTCGCAGAACCCTATCTTTGATGTCAATATGGCAGCTGACACATTGGATACGCCGCACATTACTCCAGCTCCAAGCCAGTGTAGTACTCCTCCAACAACTTATCCACAACCAGTACCTCATCCCCAACCCAGTATTCAAAGGATGGTCCGACTATCCAGTTCAGACAGCATTGGCCCAGATGTAACTGATATCCTTTCAGACATTGCAGAAGAAGCCTCTAAGCTTCCCAGCACTAGTGATGATTGCCCACCCATTGGCACCCCTGTTCGGGATTCTTCAAGTTCTGGGCATTCTCAGAGTGCCCTTTTTGACTCTGATGTCTTTCAAACTAATAATAATGAAAATCCATACACTGATCCAGCTGACCTTATTGCAGATGCTGCTGGAAGCCCCAGTAGTGACTCTCCTACCAATCATTTTTTTCCTGATGGAGTAGATTTCAATCCTGATTTATTGAATAGTCAAAGCCAAAGTGGTTTTGGAGAAGAATATTTTGATGAAAGCAGCCAAAGTGGGGATAATGATGATTTTAAAGGATTTGCATCTCAGGCACTAAGTACTTTGGGGGTGCCAATGCTTGGAGGTGATAATGGGGAAACAAAATTTAAAGGCAATAGCCAAGCTGACACTGTTGATTTCAGTATTATATCAGTAGCTGGTAAGGCTTTGGGTCCTGCAGATCTTTTGGAGCATCACAGTGGTAGTCAGAGTCCTTTAATGACCGCTGGGGAGTTAGGGAAAGAAAAGACTCAAAAAAGGATAAAAGAAGGCAATGGAACTAGTAATAGTAGTTTGTCAGGCCCAGGATTAGACAGCAAACCAGGAAAGCGCAGCCGGACTCCTTCTAATGATGGTAAAAGCAAAGATAAGCCTCCAAAGCGGAAGAAGGCAGACACAGAGGGAAAGTCTCCATCCCATAGTTCTTCTAATCGACCTTTTACCCCACCTACCAGTACAGGTGGATCCAAATCTCCAGGCAGTTCAGGAAGATCTCAAACTCCCCCAGGTGTTTCCACACCTCCCATCCCCAAAATCACTATTCAGATTCCCAAGGGAACAGTGATGGTGGGCAAGCCCTCCTCTCATAGTCAGTATACCAGCAGTGGTTCTGTGTCTTCCTCAGGCAGTAAAAGCCACCATAGCCATTCTTCTTCCTCCTCTTCCTCCTCTTCTGCTTCCACCTCAGGCAAGATGAAAAGCAGTAAATCAGAAGGCTCATTAAGTTCCAAGTTAAGTAGCGGTATGTATACCAGCCAAGGGTCTTCTGGATCTGGTCAGTCCAAAAATTCATCTCAGTCTGGGGGAAAGCCAGGTTCTTCTCCCATTACCAAGCATGGTCTGAGCAGTGGCTCTAGCAGTACAAAGATGAAACCTCAAGGCAAGCCATCATCACTTATGAATCCTTCTTTAAGTAAACCAAACATATCCCCTTCTCACTCAAGGCCTCCTGGAGGCTCTGATAAGCTTGCTTCTCCAATGAAGCCTGTTCCTGGGACTCCTCCATCTTCTAAAGCCAAGTCTCCAATCAGTTCAGGTTCTGGTGGTTCTCATATGTCTGGAACTAGTTCAAGCTCTGGCATGAAGTCATCTTCAGGGTTAGGATCCTCAGGCTCATTATCTCAGAAAACTCCTCCATCATCAAATTCTTGTACAGCATCTTCCTCCTCATTTTCCTCAAGTGGCTCTTCCATGTCGTCCTCTCAGAACCAGCATGGGAGCTCCAAAGGGAAATCTCCCAGCAGAAATAAGAAGCCATCTCTGACAGCTGTCATAGATAAATTGAAGCATGGAGTAGTCACCAGTGGACCTGGGGGTGAAGATCCAATGGATGGTCAGATGGGGGTGAGCACAAATTCTTCTAGCCATCCCATGTCTTCAAAACATAATATGTCTGGAGGAGAGTTCCAGGGCAAACGTGAGAAAAGTGAGAAAGACAAATCAAAGGTTTCTACTTCTGGGGGTTCAGTGGATTCTTCTAAGAAGACCTCAGAGTCAAAAAATGTGGGGAGTACAGGTGTGGCAAAAATTATTATCAGCAAGCATGATGGTGGCTCCCCCAGCATTAAAGCCAAAGTGACTTTGCAGAAACCTGGGGAAAGTAGTGGAGAAGGCCTCAGACCACAGATGGCCTCTTCTAAAAACTATGGCTCTCCACTGATCAGTGGCTCCACTCCAAAGCATGAACGTGGTTCTCCCAGCCATAGTAAGTCACCAGCATATACTCCCCAAAATCTGGACAGTGAAAGTGAGTCAGGCTCCTCCATAGCAGAGAAATCTTACCAGAACAGCCCTAGCTCAGATGATGGTATCCGACCACTTCCAGAATATAGCACGGAGAAGCATAAGAAGCACAAAAAGGAAAAAAAGAAAGTAAAAGACAAAGATAGAGACCGTGACAGGGACAAAGACAGAGACAGAGACAAGAAAAAATCTCATAGCATCAAGCCAGAGAGTTGGTCTAAATCACCTATCTCTTCAGACCAGTCCTTGTCTATGACAAGTAACACAATCTTATCTGCAGATAGGCCCTCAAGGCTCAGCCCTGACTTTATGATTGGGGAGGAAGATGATGATCTAATGGATGTGGCTCTGATTGGCAATTAGGAACCTAGGTTTCTAAACAAATGTAGCCAGAGAAGAAACTAATGATAAGTTTTTATGTAAACCAACACAAGGGGTGAGTCAGTCAGGTCTGACTTAAGAATCCTAAAAGTCATAGCTTTGACATCAAGCTGGGTAAATTCAGAAAGGTATATCCAGACCCAACTAAAGAGACCACAGGGTTTTGATTCTGGTTATCAAGAATTCCTTATTCTTTTACCAGAAAGAAAATGTTAAAAATATGTGCTTACAAAAGGGAGGGGGAGGGAGGGATGTAAGGAGATGGAAGGGTGGGAAAACAGTTTTTTGGGAAATATTCATATATATTTTTTCTCCCTTTTTCCATTTTTAGGCCATGTTTTAAACTCACTTTAGTGCATGAATTTGAAGGGCTGGGCAGAAAATGAAAAAGCAATACATTCCTTGATGCATTTGCATGAAGGTTGTTCACTTTTGAGTAGTTGTCCATTTGAGGCATGGGCAAATGAAGGACTTGGGTCATTTTGGACACTTAAGCAATGTTTGGTGTCTGTTTCTTAGGAGTGATTGGGAGAGGGAAGATGATTTTAGCTATTTATTTGTAATATTTTAACCCTTTGTTTTTATACAGTGTTTCTTTCTAAATCTATGAGGTTCAGGGTTCAAAATGATGGGAGGTGAAAGAGGAAGGCTTATTTCATGGTAGAGAGCTTGTAGCTTTGCTGATACTTTACCATTAAGCCCAAGCAGACTTAATAAGTAAGAGCCTGTCTTTGGAGTTAAGTAGAAAAACCAAAATGACATTTTCATTTTAGGAGGTTTTTCATAGGGTTCAGACATCATAGGAATATTAGGAGTTATCTCCCTATGGAAGTAATGATTTATCTTTTTCCTTAAAAAAAAAAAATAAACTTATGGTGGCTTTTGGGGATGTAAACATGTTTTCAGATGCAGTAAGGTATAATGTGGGATAGCCTTCCTGACCCACTGGCATGAAAATCATTATAGAATTAATAGTTCTCCTGTTTCCACAATGTGCCAAAAGTCCGCATTCCAGCATTTTGTTTGCAGGAGAACTGATGCCATTCCTAAGAGCTGGGCTCTTTGTTTCTCTTCATCACAAGGAGGAGTTCAGACTTTAACCACTCCACTGTATGCTCCCTGAGATAAGACAGTGAAAATTTTGCAGCCATAGTTCACTTAAAACAATTTCAAGCTCACTTGAAGTAATGGGGGCCTGGAATGCTAGGTGAGCATGAAGATAAACCCTTGCTACTATGTAGCAACACAATTGGACCTTTTTGGAGAAACAGGTCTGAATCTGGATTCTGGGGGACATCAATAAGAAGCCCTTCTCACAAATATAGAAATCCAGGAGACCATTTTGAGTACAACAGAAGTTCTCAGTATTTGGAGGGTTCTCTCAAAATTCTGCGGCCTTACTTTGATTTTGACACCTTGCACTGTGCCATTCCTGATGATTCCATTCAGGATCTGTATCAGCGGGGCAGGCATAATCCCCAGCACAACACTTCTGGATTTAAAAAAAAAAAAAAAAAAAAAAAAGCCAGGTGATTCATGTGCGTTTGTGTGTCATAAGTGGAGTGACTTCATCAGATACGGAAGAAGATTTCTATATTCAGCTCTTTCTGCAGGTTGGATTTAGCATAGAATTGGAAAATCTGCTTTGGCTTTCTTTCCTGACTGTCTCTCATTTCCTCTAGTGTTCTCCCTTTACTGGTCATCAGCTCTCAACAACTCTGCCACTTTTGTACAAGTCCCAACGTAATAAGAAGTAGGAAATGAAACATTGCAAATTGGAACAAGAAAAGTTATCGGTTACCATATCAGAGTCAAATGTCTTGGGTGACACTAAGAAGGACATGGGCAAGGTGATACCAGAGTGCTTTATCTTGTGATGCTGATACAGTAGCAGCCTCTCAGACATACAACAGGTTGGATTTCTCAAAAGTTTGTCACCTAGTTTTGAATCCTATCCCGTTGGTTTCTGCAGGAAAAGTAAAAAGTTACATGGTTTTTAAGTTTGTTTTGGGTGGGGAAAATCTTGTGGGGAATGTACTGCATAGTATCAGGGGCTCAGCTCCCCAAGCAGAGCCAACAAATATCAAAATGAGTAAACTGGGAAGCTTTTTCTCTCTTTCTGTCTTCATCCCAGATCAAAGAATCCCGAGTTAGGATCTGGATGAAGGATAAGCCCCTGAATTGTCGATGGGCACACCCCACACACTGACCCAGCATCTGAACTTGCTTAACAGGGAGCCGGGGCTAAACTGCTTCACCCTGCCTGAGAACCAGGGAACACTGCATTTCTCCACAGGGTGGAGGAGAAGAGGCAGAATAAACCAAGCCTGGGACACCTCCCTCCCGTCTAGGTGTATTCATTCTCCTGTTTCAAAAGACGGCAAGGACATGAAGTCAACTTCTACCTTTCTTCTGCTGCTGGTGTCTTACGTATTCTCAGTTTGACCTGATTCCTCTTCTGTCTTTTGGCTTCATGTTGGGGGTTCTTGGTCAAAATCTGCTCTGATGTACATGAAGATTTCAAATTAAAATCCAGTGTCTTAAAACAAGTATTTTTTGAAGGGGTGGGGAGAGCAAGCAGGATATAATTTGCCAAAACCAGGCTTGAGGTTGGTGACTCTTGAAAAGAATTTTCGTTTTTCAGGCCTAGGTCTGAAAATCTAGGGCAGCAATATCATGAATTTTCAGAAGAAAGTCTTTCAGGGAGCCAATGAGTCATACAGTATCCACAGTTGAGTCACTTAAAGCAGATGTCAGTATAGGAAGCATTCACAATCCTTAAGCAATCTTGTTTTCAGAAATTTTCCTCATTTCTATTCTGCCCCCCATTTATTTCTATCCTGGAGTTTGTTTCTGGAGGGGGCAGAAAGTATTTAATATCTTAGAAATTATGTTGGGAAAGATGCTCAACTGTAAGTGCTGAGTTTTAAATTTTGAGTTAAAAAATGTACATCAGGAGCAGTGGGGAGGGCCTTTTTTAAAGGAAATCTTTCAAATTTGATTTTCTGTGTGTATGGCCGTTCTGTAAATACTTTGGGGTTTTTCATTTTTTGAAAGTAGACACAATTTGTGGGATTTTCCTCCCTAAAACGTTACAAAAAACCTGTTTATTTACATACAAATAAAATTCTTTGATAAAAAGTCATATGCCTATGTGTAATTTTTGCACTTTGTAACCTTTAGTTAATTTAATGTGTGCTGAGGATTGAACCTAGTGCCTCACCTGCTATGCAAGTGCTCTACCCTGAGCCCACAACCTCAGCCTACCTATTTATGTCTAATATTTTAATTGTTTGTATAATCTTCAGTTCAGCTTCTCAAAAAAAAAAAAAAAAAAAAAATATATATATATATATATATATATATATATTTTTTTTTAAAGAGAGAGTGAGAGACAGTGAGAGAGAGGGAGAGAGAGAGAGAGAATTTTTAATATTTATTTTTTTTAGTATTTGGCGGACACAACATCTTTGTATGTGGTGCTGAGGATCGAACCCGGGCCGCACGCATGCCAGACGAGCGCGCTACCGCTTGAGCCACATCCCCAGCCCCCCAAAAAAAATATTGAAACAAGTAAAAAAAGTAATGTCTTCCCAAAGTTCCCTACATGGGTCCACAGGCATGGACATCTCAGACAAGATTTTTTTTTTTTTTTTTTTTTTTGTCTCTGGGTGTCAGTTTTTCTGCCTTTTGCAGTTGTTACCACATGGATCAGTCATGTGGGAGAAAATAGCTCTTAGATGTGACTAAATTTAAAGGCTGTTTTATTACACTGGTGGAAGTGAAGTAGAAACATTGAAAGTATCTGGGACCAGAGAGGAAATAGAACATGTAGATCTTGGTTTGTGGACCTGAGAAAGTTTTCTGAAGCTAGGGTTCCTTGCTTATTAGGATATAAAGGAAAGGTTATTAAAGTGCTTTAAGAATTGGGTAAGAAGCCAGGTAAAATATGCTTATCCTTAACGATGTGCAGTGCTTGATGCTCTTAAATGTTCATTTCTTTGAGATTCATAACAAGCCTGACAGTCACTAAAACCACTAATTAAAAGGGGTGTGAAGACAAACATAACTGCTTTGGGAGCATAACAAATGTAAGCAGTACTGCTGCTTCTGCAAGGACTGCTGGGGTTTCATACAGTTTATAATATTTCATGTTTGGGATATTATTCTTTAGTTTCTTTTGAAGGGGCAACTCAACTTTTAATTGGGCCTCAGTTCACGGGAATCAGTCACAAATTCCAGCACCTAGAAGTCCCTAGTTGTTAAAACATAGAGGTATGATGACATGGACCAACTTCTACACAAGTCGCCCAAGAGTGACCAAAGTCAGTTTCTACTGGGCAAATGCCCCCGCCTACTCGCTCTCACACGCTTGTTTCTCCCGCCAAAGTTGCGTCAGTCTCAGGTTCTCACCAACCAGTGCCCTGATTGGAGAGCGGACAGGCACTAAAGCCCATTGGGCGCCAGCAGCTCCGGAGGGGCGGGGAAGCCAAAGGCATTTTTGCCTCATCAGCCCCTACCCCATTGATGCGCGCCCCTCCCCCTGCCGGAGGAATGGTAGCCCAGCTCTAGCCCTGCACCCTCTGACCCTCAGGCCTGAGGTGTGGCCTCGGGGCCACCCCCGCAGCAGAACCGGGCACTCGGCCTCCCCCTGAGCGCAATTAGGCCCAGCCTTTTCGAGCCATGCACTGGGAGGCACCCGCCCTGCAGCGGACCCCCAGGCCTCCCTGCAGCACCCCGTAATGCAATCCACTGGGGCGGGGGAGGCGGCGGCGGGGGAGGCGGCGGCGGCGGCGGCAGCGGCAGCAGCAACTACGGCAGCGGCGACAACGGCGGCGGCGGCGGCCACGGCATTACTGCCCCAATCTAGAGACATCCAAAAAGAGGAGGAAAATGGCTCCAAGCAGGGACCGCCTCCTGCACTTTGGGTTCAAGGCGACAGTGAGTGATAGAGGATGGGAGTTGGGTGGTCAGAAACGATGTGTGAGCCAACCCCGGGTACAGGGGAGTTAGTGACAAGCCTAGGGTTTGAGAGGACTAGGCCAAAAGCTCTGGTTCTGTGTGGGTAGGTGCGTGCCTGTTTGCCCTCTGAGGGGAGGAGAAGGGTTCTGGGCCAAAAGGGGGCTCCGGTGCGGTGTGCTGTCCTCCTGCTTTCCTCTCCCTCACGAGTCCACGAGCACGCGCGCACTCGCTCCCGCCCCACACCCCCCCCTACACAAACACATAGACACTTAGGCACTTCCCTGCCTCGCCTTCTCCCGGTGGGCTGGCCTGCCTCGGAAGCGGGAGGGGGTCGAGCCACCACCGCCGCCGAGCTCCGGCTGCTCGCGGGCGCACGTCAGGGGCTGCGCCTGTGGTGGGGGAGGGGTGGTCTCGCACCGCCGCCGCGCGCTCCTCCCCCTCCCCCGGCGTTCCGAGGCCCGGGCGGCTCTGCCCAATGAGGAGCGGCGTTGCTGGCAGGTGGGGAGTGTTTTTGTTTTGGGTTGAAGTTGAGGCTGAGGAGAGAGCCGAGCTAGAGACGAGCAGTCCTCGGGGCCGCTGGAGCCGCGGGAGGTGGCGGAGGCCCCGCAGTAGCCTAGAAGTCTCTGCTGCCCGTCGTACACCCCCTGCTTTTCCCCTTCGCTGCCGGCTCCCGGTCCCGGAACTCTCGGGCCTGCCCTGGGCCCCTGTGTTTGCACTCCGCACGCCGCAGCGCCCAGCCCGGGCCGCACCCGCCGGCCCCATGAGGAGAGACGTGAACGGAGTGACCAAGAGCAGGTTTGAGGTATGAGTTCGGGGGGCTCGGGCAACGAGAAAGGCCAGCCCCGCACTCCTACGTTGAAACGTTCGTTCGCTCCTCTCTGAGCCTCCTCCCTTGCCTGGCGCCACCCACCACCGGCGGGGCTGCCAGCCCTCACGACCCTTCTCTTGACCCGAAAGCCAGCGCCGCCCGGCTTGCCTAGCTCTCCAGGGAGCACGCCTGCTGCCCCTTCCCACCGAGCGCCACGGCGGGGGATTAGCTCTGGCGCCCTAATTCCCCCCTCCCCCCTGATCACTCAGTTTTCCATTCTTTACACACCCTTGGCTTGCCTCCTTCCATTCGGTAGAAAAAACATCACGGCTCCCACCGGCCGGAGCGAGCTTTTTCTTCCTGCCACTTTCGTGGATCGTTTCCCATCGGTCGAGCGGAGAAATGACCGATGAGGGGCCATTTCTCGAGTTTAAGACCTTGGTTAAACTAAGGCAGTGGGGGTAGCCGACTGGGATGATAGAGGAGACTGTGGGTTTTCGGTCCTGTGTTGAGTTTGAGTATTGTTCGGATACTTCCTCTTCTTTCCGTTTAGTCTGGACTTTTGTAGCTCATTGTTTGTGGGAACCCTTAGATGTCTATGTGGTTTGAGATTGGGACGAAGATATGAGAGACTTGAAAATCCTTTGGGGTCTTGTGGTCTCCTAGGAACTTTACCTCCTCCGGTGATCGAGGTTTATAGTTGGTCATGGAATTGAGAAATGTAAAGTGTCCAAGTATCTTTAGAGAGTAGTCACCAAGTGGGGAAGGCATTCCTTTGAAAGTGAAGTATTGTAACTACTGACGAATTACAATAGTATAATCATGTAGAGGAAGATTGATTGAGAGGATAAGAGAGAAAGAAACGTATACAACAAGAAGAAGAGTAAATCTTATCTGGCCTTTTCTGGCAGAGAATCAGGCTGACCTGGGATCACTCACGGCTCAGTGTACATCTCATTTGGTGATTTTCTTCGTTTTCACTCAAAAGATGAAATTGTAAGAGGGTAAGACAAAAACTTTAGGAAACTCACCAACTCTGTGCAGAGGGTGAAATATCTTAATTAAGGGTCTGCAGTTTAGTCTGTTCATTTCTTTAAATGCTTGCGATGAAAATATTTGAAATTATCCCCAAAGACTAGATAGGATACATTTGGAGGAAGTTTAAGCTACAGTGTTAAGTTGTGGATGAGAAGTGGGGAAAATTAAAGAATTGTTCGCCTTAGAGTTTTTTGTTTGTTTGTTTTTGTTTTGTGGTACCAGGGATTAAACCCAGGGTCATTTGGCCACTGAGCCACTGAACCACATCTCCAGCCCCATTTTTATATTTTATTTAGAGACAGGGTCTTGCTATGTTGCTTAGGGCCTTGCTAAATTGCTGAGTCTGGCTTTGAACTTGCTGTCCTCCTGCCTCAGCCTTCCCAGTCTCTGGGATTACAGGCCTGTGCATGCCACTGAGTGCAGCTTGGAGTTTTCATATAAAATTTAATGGGGGGCAGACTGGAGATATAGCTCAGTTGGTAGAGTGTTTGCCTCATCTGCGCAAGGCCCTGAGTTTAATCCCCAGCACCACCAAAAAAAAAAAAAAAGGGAAGAAGTATTAGATGTTAGTATTTGATGTTATCTCAGTAGGATGTTATGTTGCTCTAATGTACAAAGCCGAGACTAATTAATGGTGGTTTCATATTCAGCATTATTGTGAAAGTCCAGAATGTCATTAAAATTACAGAATAGACATTTGTCAGTTAAGAGGAATCAGAAGTACCAAATCCTGAATATTAAGTGGGGCTTAGATAGCTTTTTTTTTTTTAATAGTTATTTTTTAGTTTTAGGTGGACACATATCTTTATTTTATTTTTACGTGGTGCTGAGAATCGAACCCAGTGCCTCACGCATGCTAGGTGGGCGCGCTACCACTTGAGCCACATCCCCAGGCAAAGATAGCTTTTTGCCAATGCAGGTAGTTCTTTTATCATTTTTCTGTCCACTTTAGGTCGTTGAATTGTTGGAAAGAATTCTCTTGTGGTGTGTACTTAAAAATTACATTGCTATTTCCTGTTTTTGTTATAGCTTTACAGTTTTATCTGTAGTGCTGGCATACTAAAAATAACAAGAAAATTTATTGCTTTATTAAGTGTAGCTATTTACCTTGATTACTATGTAGCAGGCAGCTAAGTCTTTCTAAATATGATCTGAGAAGGTGAAAAGAATAAGGTGAGAAACCTCCTTTACTTTTACTTCTGTGCATCATAGGCAAGCACTGCCCCACTGAAACACATCTTCAGCCTGAACCTTTATATTTACTGTTCATGATTACAGTGTTTATAAGCCAAAAATTATTCAATCAGTATGTGAAGTGTTCCATGTCAGAATAAAATGAATAATGTCTGGATGAACTGTTAGAATTTTCAATATCTGAGTATTTCTTAAAACTACTTACCTCTTTGTTGATCTAATTTATAAGTAATAAGACAACCAGTCAATTGGACTCTTATTATTTTATTTTTTTGATACTGGGGATTGAATCCAAGGGTGCTTAACCACTGAGCTACATCCCCAGTCTTTTATTTTTTATTTTGAGACATGGTCTTGCAGAGCTGCTTAGGGCCTCACTAAGTGACTGTGGCTGATTTCAAACTTGGATCCTCCTACCTCAGCCTCCTAAGTTGCTGGCATTACAGGCCTCTTATAAAGCAATAAATTTATTGGAAATATTTCAAGTATTTACTTTCAATAAAAGATATAGGTAAATAAAACAGGCTTTTCATGTCTAAAACTTTTTTTTTTTCGGTGGGGTACTAGGGATTAAACCCAGGGCTACTTAACCACTGAATCACATCCCCAATCCTAAAACAGTTTTTTTTTGGGGGGGGGGTATTGGGAATTGAACTCAAAGGTATTCGACCACTGAGCCCCATCCCTAGCCCTGTTTTGTATTTTATTAGAGAGAGGGTCTCACTGAGTTGCTTCCTCACTGCTAAATTGCTGAGGCTGGTTTAGAACTCTAGATCCCCCTGCCTCCGCCTCTGGCTCTGCCTCCACCTCCCAAGCCGCTGGGATTACAGTGGGCCGGCTTGCCCTGCCCTAAAACAAGATTAAAAAAAAAATTTTTTTAAAGTTGTAGATGGACACAATTCCTTTTATTTGGTACTGAGGAACGAACCCAGTGCTTCACACATGGTAGGCAAGAGCTCTACCACTGAGCCACAGCTCCAGCCCCAAACACCTCAAAATTACAGATTGCTTTTTAAATAGCTGGTAATTTTTATGATTGTAAATAGTTGATCTTTGAGAATTTTTCTGAGTGCAGGAAATCTTATACCTCACTGTTTTTGCAAATAATAATGACTAATTTCAAATAGCAGTTAGGCCTAATACAAAAAGAAAAAATTTGGGGGGGGGGGGTGTGAATAACTGAAACTTATGATCTTTCCATAGTTGATTCATCTTATAGGAAATGTTTTATTCTGTATGCTTTTGAATGTTGTAACTGGAGGCCACATGGTTTAATCTCACATACGGGCATAGAACTGCAGTTTAAAAAAAAAATGGAAGGCTGGGGCTGTAGCTTAGTGGCAGAGAGCTTGCCTAGCATGCATGAGGCACTGGGTTCGATAATCAGCACCACATAAAAATAAGTAAAATAAAGGTATTGTGTCCAACTACAATTTTTAAAAAATATATTTAAAAAAATGGAAATTAAAACTAAGTTTGGCGCTGTGGCACACGCCTGTAATCCCAGGGGCTGGAGGAACTGATGCCGAAGGACAGCTGAGTTCAAAGTCAGCCTCAGCAACAGCAACGGGGGAGGTGCTAAGCAACTCAGTGAAACTCTGTCTCTAAAGAAAATACAGAATAGGGCTAGGGATGTGACTTGATGGTCGAGTGACCCTGAGTTCAATCCCCAGTATCAAATAAGTAAGCCAAGAGAGTGGCCAGATATGTAGCACTCTGTAGAATAGTCAGAGTAGATGTCTATTCTAGTTAAAAGAAATCTAGAGATGTCATTCCTTCCTCTGTTACCTTGGCATTAAATATATATACAATAAATATCCTTTATACGTTGACAGAATATGTTAAACTGTGTTAGTCACTTAAATGGAATTCATCGTTCAAATACTTACAGTATTACTTATAATGAACTTTTTTGGCCAATTTTGATAATTTCCTTTCAAATTTAGTGATAGTTACTGAATGCGTCTCACCTGGACTGAGCAAAATGTTTTACCTCAGTTATTTCTTTTTGGTTGGGTGCGGAATTGAACCCTGGGCCTCATGCTTGCTAGGCAAGTGCTCTACTACAGAACCACATCCCCAGCCATCTCAGTTCTGTTTCTCACAATTATGTTTTACAGTTTCGGAAAGTGAGGGCCTGATATGTGTTCAAGTTCAAAAGTGGGAGAGCCAAGATTTCAGTCTGCATTTTTAAAAATTCCACTCTTTATCCTGTTCTGCATAACTCACCATAAAGCCCATAAAATGTGTGGGAATTTGCTTTCCTAAAGTTCTTCATCCAGTATATTTAGTTTTGTATTTGCTCTAAAAAGAATGAGTGTACCCTTTATTTTAAGTGCATTAAATAACATTATCTTAACATCCTATGGGAAATATCTAGACGAGCCCTCAGATTCAAGTTTAGATTTTTTTCAGTTAAACTTTTTCACTTTGTCATACTCTTAATAGCTACATTTTGACTCTTGAGGGGGAAGTTCTATCTTTCTTAGGGCTCATTAAAAAGCCTGACATTTAGGGGCTGGGGTTGTGGCTCAGTGGTAGAGCACTCTTTGTAGGCTCTGGTTTCGATCCTCAGCACCACATAAAAAAAAATAAAATAAAAGTATTGTGTCCAACTACAACTAAAAATAAAAAATTTTAAAAAGCCTAACATTTTAAAAAAATGTCATAGTGGTAATATTAGCTGACATCCACATATCATTTTAAAATTTAATTTGTGCCTGGAGATGTTAAGTCTCATGTAAGTTAGGAAGTAATATGCTCCAAGTAATATGCATTTTAAATCCATGTTTGTTACCGTTATTCCTTATATCTCACTGCTTTTCTTGTAAATCTATAATATCACATGTTCTGTAACACTAGGCTGTCATAGTTCTTTTCCTGCTTTCTTCATTTTGTCAATTCAATTTATCCAAAATAATAGAAGTCATAAAAGGTGGCATGCCAAAAAAAAAAAAAAAACTACATTGGGAGTTAAGAGACCTGGATATTCATTAATCTCAATTTTTGCCATGGACTAACTGGGATTTTGGTTATTTCTTTTCACTTCTCTGACTTGTTATTTCTTTTCATTTCTCTTCTCCATTAGAATTAGAATAAATCATTCAAGTAACTTTTGTTCCAGAATCCTATAAATTGTCATTGTTCTTTTCCTGGTACTGGTAATTGAACCCAGGGGAACTCTACCACTGAGCTGCATCACCAGTCCTTTGTTTGTTTGTTTATATTTTTGAGACAGGGTCTCACTGAGTTACTCATGCTGACCTTAAATTTGTGATACTCCTGCTTGCTTCTGATTTAGCCTCCCACATTGCTGGGATTATAGGAATGGTACCACTGTGCCTGGTCTTGAATTTGCAGAGGCTGGCCTCCAGTTTTGATCCTCTAGCCTTAGACTCCCTAGTAACTTGGATTATAGGTGTGCCCCACCTCACTGTTCTGTTTTTTGTTGTTGTTTTTGAGGTGGTGTTCTCCCTATGCTATCCAAGTCAGCCTCCAAGTCTTGGGCTTAAGTAATACTCCTGCCTCAGTCTCCTGAGTAGCTGGGTTTATAGGCACCAACAAAGCTTAGACATGTTTCATTCTTTAAAAATCCTTACAGTTGGGGCTGGGTTGTGGCTCAGAGGTAGAGCGCTCACCTAGATCCTGCGAGGCCCTGGGTTCGATCCTCAGCACCACTTAAATAAAATAAAGATATTGTGTCCAACTACAACTAAAAAATAAAAAAAAATTAAAAAAAAATCCTTGCAGTGGGACGGGCACTAGTAGATCCAACAAATTTTGTTAACAAATTGAAAACCATTGTCTAATAGTCTTTACTGTGCAAAAACTTTGGAAAATTATTCTTGATGTTTAAATTCTATATTCTTTGATATAATCTTTTTTTGATGATTTTCATTCATTGATTCAGTATTTCTGTTAGAGAACGAACACTTTTAAAGTTTTGTACTTTTATGTTTTAATCTTCATTTTATTTTATTTTTTGCATTATTATTATCAGCAGCAGCAGCAGCAGCATCTGGTACTGGGGATTGAACCCAGGGCCACATAACCATTGAGCCACATCCTTTTAATTTTTATTTTGGGACAGGGTCTTGCTAGGTTGCTCAGGGCCTAAGTTGGTGAGGCTGGCTTTGAACTTGTGATCCTCCTGCTTCAGACTCCTCAGTTGCTGGGGAAAATCTTTCTATTTTAATCTCCACAGTTGTCTTGTTTCAAATTTTGGTCTCATTTTTCCTTACTAATTAATAAGTACCTTTATTATAGGCTGAGGATTTCATTCCTGTTCCTTAGATTACTGTTTCCCAACTGATGACAGATTGGAAACTGAGTTGAAAATTTTAGTAATCTAACTAGTATACTATTGTGGTTTTAGAAGTGTATTTTTAGATGTTCAAAGTAAAATATTCCATGACACCAGGAAAATCTAAGGGAGGGAAGGAGAAGAAAGAATGCCCTTATGCTACCAAATTTAGCTGTTTCTGCATAGTTATCTTTACACCGATTTGCTATGTGATCATTCAGACTTAGTGAATTTTTAGATTACACCCTCACCCAAATGCATCCAACGGTGATTTTATAGTTTTATGTCTCAATGCATTTGAATTCATTTAATAAAATGGTTTTATTTTACTCACAACTAACAATAGGTGGTGATACTGAACTATGCCATAGGATTTTTTACTTGGTTTCAGCTTCAAAAACAAAGCACTTTTGGAGTCTTATATTTTTATGTTTTAGGTCACTTATCAGTGCAAATTATATATTCAAATATATTAAAATGTAATATATACCAAACAAATTTCCATTAGCTTTTGAAAACTTTCTGTTAAGAGAATGACTTTACTGGATAGTTGTTTTTGGAAAATATCGAATAACTATTACAATAGGCATGTGAGTTACAAATGTTTTTTTAAAATATTTTTTTAGTTGTAGATGGACACAATACCTTTATTTTATTTGTTTATGTTTATGTGGTGCTGAGGATTGAACCTAGTGCCTCACACATGCCAGATCAGCTCTCTACCACTGAGCCACAACCCCAGCCCTTGTCTAATGTTTTTTCAAATTGATTTTATGATTACCTGTTGACCTTACTAAGCTTTATATCTGTCAGTTGTAAATTTTGAGTAAAAATTCCTGACATTAAGGACAAAACAAGAAGAAATAAATAAAATGTACTTAATTCAGTTTATTTTTGCTCAGTTTCCTAAATTGCTATAATGTTAAAATCACCTGTTAGATCAGGTAGGCAAGGACTTGGTAGATATAAAACCAGTACTGGCGATTTCTTCTTGTTTGTCCTTAATGTCAGGAATTTTTAATCGAAACTAAAGAAGGGAAATAGAATTCCATGAAAGGAAGTAGTAAATCAATTTTAGATATTACTTTGGTGCTAAGTCAAAAATTATATCTAATAATGTGGAGGTGGAGCCTGGTAGTATATCAAATCCTTGCCCAAACTTAATACAACCAAATGAACCAGATAAAGTACTGCAGTGTTTATTGCTGTGAATTTCTGATCTACTGGAGAATGCCAGCTGATATAATTAAGTAGTCATTTCAAAGAGTAAACTGGAAAAGCATTCTCAGTTTTACTTAAAATTTACATTAATAAGATGCCATAGGTCTAGCTAATCTGGATGTGCTATGTTTGCAGAGTAAGGAATTTTATGTGGCAGGAGAAGTAGGCAAAAAGAAAAGAGAAAGATTTTTAGAAGACATGTTAAATGTAGAGTACCTATTCTTATGAATATATGAACCTTTATTTGATAGGCCCAAGGAAAGTAATCAACTCACTGTATCCTGAATTGCTTTTATCAAGAAAAAACTTGTTTTGTTTTTCCCTCTTTTTCTTTAGTAGTGGGTGAAGAAAAGGAAAAGGGTGAAGGGTGATATGCATTTCCCACCAGGTGAACAATTTAAGTGTTAGCAAGGATTTCCAGAGATCTGTGTTAGAATATATCCTTTTTGTTAGGTGTGGTGCCTGACATGGACCTCTAGTTTCAGCTATTCAGGAGGCTTAAGCAAGAGGATCATTTGAAGCCCAGGAGTTCAAGGCCAGCTGGGGCAACATAGTCAGACCCCCATCTCTAAATAAATAAATAAAAAGAGTTGGGAGTATAGCTCAATGGTAGAACTCATTCTAGGTACAGTTCTCAGTATCAACAAAAAGTATTCTGGACAGGGTCTTTTTGTGTTGCCCATGCTGGCCTTGAATTTCTAGGCTCAAGCAATCTTACTGCATCCCAAATAGTTAGAATTTCAGGTGTGGTCATCATGCCTGGCTTAAAAAGTACTCATATTCATTTGTATATTTCTGTACATGTATATGTTTTAGTGAAATTCTAGTGTTACTGGTACCTAGGTGACCTTGGGTAAGTTACCTCTGTGGACATCCATTGTCTCAATTCTCAGTTCCTTCTGTGAAACTTCTGTGATCTTCTAAACATATTAGATGGTCAGTTATTTATTGTTCTTAAATTACTTTATTTCTAACTGCTAGTAAAAAAAAAAAAAAGCCCATTAGCTTTGTAATTTTATCTTACACTGCTTTGCATTTCTGCTTGTTTGTTTGTTTTAGTTGTAGGTGGACACAGTGCCTTTATTTTTATTTATTTATTTTTATGTAGTGCTAAGGATCAAACCCAGTGCCTCACCCGCGCTAGGTGAGCACTCTACCACTGAGCCACAACCCCAGCCCCTGAATTTCTGCTTGTTTCTACCCTGAATTCTAATAAACAAAAAAACTAAGGCTGACAGTGGGGGAAAATATCTGCAGTATAAGCTGACTGAATAACATCTTTGCCATGGGAGTGAGAAGTGGATGTAATGATTGTGTGATATAATGGAGTTTGGTGTGCTATGATTCAATTTCATAGGATTTATGCAATTTATATTTACATACAGAACCTATTTAAGAGCATTAGCTTTGAAGTCTGAGGCTGAACTCTACTTTGCTAATCACTGTCTTTTATGACCTTGGACAAGTTATTTAATCTGTTTCAAATTTTCAGTTTCTAAAAGGGTATAAAATACTTTACTGGATTATATTAAATTCTATATGATGATTGTATAGCATTTAGCAAGTTGTTTACTGTACAATAAGAGCTCAACAAATGATGCCTATTAATATGTTGTGTAGAAATGTTTGTAAATAGACTTTTTCAATTTTTAAAAGAACATGCAATTTAAATACAGAATCCTTTTACAAAGGGGGGAGTACAACCTATCATTTCTTTATTCATCTGATTCAGTTTTATGTACTAGGTTTATAAAATGAGTATCTATGTGTTTTAATCAGTATAGTTGAGCAGTAATAATTTACCAGTGTTTTAATCTGAAGTTTACTCCAGCTATTATTGTACTCGTTGTTAGGCAAATATGGGTAAATGTCTCTTAAGTGGAAAATCTGGCACCAAATTGTAAATTGACATTTACATAGAAACTGATTGTTCTTTCTTTTCTGATTTGTAGAAAATAGTTACAACTTTTTTTGTGACTGAACACAGATAAGAAGAGATATATTTATTTTTTTAAAAAGGTTAGTGTTACTAGTACCCTTCAGGTAAGGAAGGCACATGTTGAAAAATATTCATCACAACTTACTTCTGCAACCCACATATAGAAAAGAAAACTGGTATATTTGGAATTCTCCTTGGTTAATTAGAACATTTATTTAATGCTATAACTTTCCTAGCATATTAACATTAATTATAACTGCAGGGGGTTGGGAATATGGCTCAAGCGGTAGCGCGCTCGACTGGCATGCATGTGGCCCGGGTTCGATCCTCAGCACTACATACAAACAAAGATGTTGTGTCTGCCGAAAACTAAAAAATAAATATTAAAAAATTCTCTCTCTCTCTCTTTAAAAAAAAATTATAACTGCAGGATAAGAGGCTTCATTAATATTCAGTATTCTTAGTCACAGCTGACTCATGTTATACAAAGAAGCTTTCCAAATCTAGATATAATTTTTTAAAGCCCAACAACAACAAAAAATTGCAACTTTACCGAGGCCAGCATATTCCTTAAGAAAGATTAATTGTATTTTATTTATTTATTTGTCTGTTTATTTATTTAATATTTATTTTTTAGAGGTAGTTGGACACAATACCTTTATTTATTTATATTTATGTGGTGCTGAGGGACCGAATGCAGGGCCTCTCATGTCCTAGGCAAGCACTCTATTGCTGAGCCACAAACCCAGCCCTATTTTATTTTATTTTTATTATTTTGGGGAGGATAGTATAGGGCTTCTAACCCAAGGTCTCACACATGCTAGGCAAGGACCCTAGAATAATTATATTTAGATTATGTCTCAAAAGGTAGATTATAGGCTCTAAGGGCCATAAATTACATCTGGTTTCTCTTCTACAGAGTTTGGCCTATATATAGGAACCAAGATTTCAGAGCCAGGCTTGGTGGTGCACACTTGTACTCCCAGTGACCTGGTAGGCTGAGGTGGAAGGGCAATTTAACAAGACTGAATCTCAAAAGAACAGAAAGGGCTGAGAATGTCACTCAGTGATGAGTGTCTCTAGGTCAATTCCCAATATAGAATGAAAAAAATTTTCTTAAGGGATCTAATCTTAGTTCTACTACAAACACACATTGAGCCTTGGGGGAAACCACTCTTTTTACAGCTTTAAAAGAAGATTTTCATAATCTATTTCCCTATCATAATAGGAATTGGATTAATGTTAGTTAAAAATCAGATATCAAACTCTTGCTTGTTACTAGTGCCCCCTAAGTTAAGGGAACATTATTAAGGAGAGATAATTAAAACCAAATTTCATTCATTATTTATTGTGACTGCTGTTCCTTCTAGAGATAAACAGGTAACATGGATGATCTTCAAAATTGCCAGTGACACAATTCTCATCTCCTTAAACTACCTCATCCTTGGATTAGGAGTAAATCTGGAATTGAGTGTTTCATATAAGATCCCTAAGAGATAGTAATATAAATTTCTGTTAATTAAACACTGGGATAGGAAAGACAAAGGTGTCTTATATTTGCATCCTGAACTCCAAGGGGAAATACATTTATATACCATGCATTTAACATATTATAAAATCAATACCAATCTTCTAAAGTTCTTATCTTGGATATTTTATTCCTAGAAACAAAGCACATTATCTGATGTATAGGTATTTTATTTACCTCATGAAATACATTCTGTTTCACTAATAAAGCTACCATAACACACTAAGCTGCCATTAAGCTATCAAGAACAAATATGTTTGGATTTCATCTGACTTTGTCTAGAGATCAGAAAATCAAAGTACAGAAAACCAGGTTATGCTCTTAGAAGGAGTTTACTTAGCATATACTGTGTGTCAGATTGATAGGTGTTGGGTGTACAAAGGTGCTCCAAGATATTGTCTCTACCTTGAGGAGTTAGTTAGGAAGAATTACATGTAAGAAAAATAATCTAGTATTCTGGTAAATGCTGTGATAGATGTATAGGAAAGTGATAAGAACCATTTTTCATGAGAAGTTTTATACTTTTTTTTTTATCCTCACACAGCTTATATGAAATACATTACACTTTAGTGCTTTTAAAAGAAAATGGTGGGGGGGCTGGGGTTGTAGCTCAGCAGTAGAGCACTCGCCTAGCACGTGTGAGGCCCTGGGTTCGATCCTCAGCACCACATAAAAATAAGTAAATAAAATAAAGGCATTGTGTCCAACTACACCTAAAAAGTAAATATTAAAAAAAAAAAAGAAAGAAAGAAAAATGAGGGGCTGGAGTTGTAGCTCAGTGTTAGAGCGCTTGCCTAGCATGTATGAGGCCCTGGGTTCAATTCTCAGCACCACATATAAATAAAGTAAAATAAAGGTCTATTGACAATTAAAAAAAGAAATAAAATGAGGGATTGGGTCTGTAACTCAGTGGCAGAGTCTTGCCTAGCATGTGTGAGGACTGGGTTTGATCCTTAGCACCACATAAAAATAAACAAATAAAATAAAGGCATTTTGTCCATCTACAACTCAAAAAAAAAAAAAAAAGAAAATGAAATCCTCTTAAAGAATACTGGCATTTAGTTGGGTGTCAGAGTGCATGCCTCTAATCTCAGTGCCTAGGGAAGCTGACAGAGGAGGATCACAAATTTGAGACAGCCTCAGCAACTTTGTAAGATCCTGTCTCAAAATAAAATAAAAGGGATGGAGGTAGCTCAGTGGTAAAATGCTCCTGGGTTCATCCTCTGTACAAAAAAAAAAAAAAAAAAGGGTGATGTGACTGCAAGCCACAGAAAGCTACAAAACTAGAGGAGGCAAGGAATGGAGTCTCTCCTAGAACCTCCAAAGAGTTTGTGGCCTGGCTTATACCTTGATTTTGGCCCAGTGATACTAATTTTGTACTGTGGCATCCAGAACAGTGAGAGAATACAGTTGTGAAGCCAAATAAAAAGAAGAAGAAGAAGAAGAAAAAATTACAAGTTTGAATTACTTTCTCCATGGATACAAGAGAAAAGATAGGTGACTTTTTTACTAGTAAATTCTTTAGTTTTAGTGATACTGTTACCACTTTTTACCAGTGATGAGTCCTTGCTTCCCCAATGCCAAAGTATAACACCAGAGAAGCATGCGAGGCAAGTTTAGAAGCTGTATTAAAGGATAGCAGAAAAGACTTCTCCAGGAGGAAGAAGGGGACCCAAGAGGTGGAATAGGTCGAAGGGCCAATGTGTTCCCCTTTTTATAGCTAAGGTCTTCTTTCAGCTTTCCTGCATTCCTGTCCTTTGTTCTGTTATCTTTCAGTGTTGGAATGTAGGTGGGAAGGCCCAAAGGGTGGGGGACAGGTGGGACAAAGGAGTAATCTGGGCAGGAAGGACTTTTGGATTAGCATCTTTTAAGTGAAATACCTTTGAAAATGAGCCAATCACTGTTTAAGAACTAAATGTTCAGGTTTAATAATTAAATCCCAAATGTTAATAAAACTAAAATTGAGAACTTCAAATGTTCAGTTAGACTACTTATCAAATATATCTGAATTTTCTAATCTGTGTCTTTATACCTTCTATCTAGAGACCTACACATTTTTAAAATATTTAGCTCCAATGTCTTATCTTCTATGAAATATTCTCTGATCCTTTCTTTTAGAGGGCATCTCTTTCCTACTACTGTTTTAGATAAAGAAGAATTTTAGATAAATAAAGTATCTGTTTTGCTGGAAGCTGCTTCATTAACATTTCCTTGGGATGGGCTCTGGGCCTTGGGAACATTAACATTTCAGTTTCCCAAGTGCTGCTCTGCTTTTCCAGGCTCCATTCTCAACTTGGCCTTCATTTTCTATTTTACTCTATATTAGACACGATTTACCTAACTATACTAACTACCTATCTTTAGATCTGACTTCAATACTTTTTTCTTTTTTTGGCACTGGGGATTGAATTCAGGGGCCCAGCACTTTTAAAAAATATTTTTTAGTTGTCAGTGGACTTTTATTTATTTATATGCAGTGCTGAGAATCAAACCCAGTGCCTTACACATGCTAGGCAAGCGCTTTAACCACTGAGCTCCCATCCCAGGCCCAGCACTTTTTGTTTTTTATTTTGAGACAGGATCTCACTAAGTTGCTTAGGGCCTTGCTAAATTGCTGAGGCTGGTCTTGAATTTTTAATCCTCCTGCCTCAGCCTCCCAAATTTGCTGGGATTACAGGCATGCACTTCCATACCTGAATTCTGGGCAACTCTCTGAAGCATGTTTTGTAAGGGAATTAATCTGATTCATAAGATTTAAGTGCTCGTGGCCTAACTCTCTTCCCCCACCTTTTCTTTTCTTTTCCACCTCTTAATACCATCATCATGGGACCTTAAGTTCCAGAATTTTGAAGGGATACAGACTATAGAATCTGTATTGATTTTTATGTCTGTGTTTTAATCTACTTGGAGTTTATAAAGTGGATTTTAAACTGAATTTTCCCCTTGTATTGATGTCATACAACTCTTCATTCCATAGTCTTTTTATTGAGTTTGAAGTGCCATTTTTATCATAAAACAAATAAAGATACTTTCATAAGTATATTTTTGAACTGGTTCTATTCCTTCTATTTTATTGCTAATACCACAATTTTATTTATTGGCGTTATGCATTAAAAAAACAAAAATAAAAATAAATATAAAATAATTTTGAAGGATTGTATATTTAATGTTTTAAGAAAAACTGTGGCACCAGTCTGACTGCTTGGATTCACATCTCTGCTCCATGTTTTCCTGTCTGTATTTAAATTTTTTAGATATCTGGGTCCTGGGTGGGCTGCTTTATTGTTCATTTTAAATTTTATTGTGTTATATATGACATATTTTAGCAGCTTATATGATAATGGGTTTTTGGATTTTTTAAAACTAAGTACATCATTAGCTTTTTTTTTTTTAATGCCTTTATTTTATTTATTTTTATGTGGTGCTGAGTATCAAACCCAGTACCTCCCACATGCTAGGCAAGGGCTCTACCGTTGAGCCACTACCCCATTTAGCTTTTTTTATTTTTTAAAAATTTTTTTAGTTGTGAATAGACACAATACCATTAATTTTTATTCATTTATTTTTATGTGGTGCTGAGGATCGAACCCAGTGCCTCACACATGCGAGGAAAGAGCTCAGCCACTGAGTCACAATCCCAGCCCCATCATTAGCTTTTGTAAATATTCTGTGTATGAGAACAAAGTGGGAAAAGGCTACATTGCTGAAAAGAAGAGGAGTACTGGGCAGGGGGGTAAAAAAAGAAGAAAAAGTTCCAACCTTTTTCTAATTACTAACATGCAATACACTGCTTAGTGGTAGAGCGGTTGCCTAGCATGCGTGAGGCACTGGGTTTGATCCCCAGCTCCACATAAAAATAAACAAAATAAAGGTATTGTGTCCATCTACAACTAAAAAAAATATTTAAAAAAAAGAAGAAGGGGCTGGGGATGTGGCTCAAGTGGTAGCGCGCTCGCCTGGCATGTGAGGGGCGCTGGGTTCAATCCTCAGCACCACATAAAAAAAAAAAATAAAGGTGTCCACCGAAAACTAAAAAGTAAATATAAAAAAAAAAGAGAGAGAGAGAAGAAGAAGAAGAGGAGTACTTAGCAAACTAGAGATCAGAATACCTTTTCTTTACATGAGAAAATCAGTCTTATATGTGAACATAAAATTGTGGAACAACAGAAGAGGAACTGCTTCAGGGCCACTTGAAGACTGACAAAACCAACAATAAGAAAGACTCTTTTAGGTAGAGTAGGAAAAACCTAGTGATTTTCAGCTGGCCAGGGAAGGTGACTTTATAGTCATGACATCAAAAACTTCAGAAGGGCTGATAATACATTTGAAAGGGACCATAATTGTATGTCCAATAAAACATTAAGGATCTGCTATTTTCTAAATATCTTACTTTTGTAACGAGTTGGGAGGCTGAGGCATGAGGATTGCAATTTTCAGGGCAACCTCAACAATTTAGACTGTATCTCAAAATAAAAATAAATAAAAAAGACTGGGATGTAGCTTAGTGGTAGTGTGTTTGCCTAGTATGTGTGTGAGGCCCAGCACCCGCAAGGGGAAAAAAAAAAGAAGAAAAAGTTCAATCTTTTTCTAATTGCTAACTTGCAATACACTGCTTAGTTGGGGCAATGCTAATTTCTTCATTAGTTCAAATTTTATCTGAGATCACTGCTTAAAGCTATGTGATCTTGAAAAATGTGTTTAATCTCTGTACCTCAGTTTTCTTACAAAGTGGAGATAAAAATGAA
Organism: Marmota flaviventris; assembly: GCF_047511675.1. NCBI lineage: Eukaryota > Metazoa > Chordata > Mammalia > Rodentia > Sciuridae > Marmota > Marmota flaviventris. The sequence goes on along the minus strand of NC_092514.1, from coordinate 55,767,584 downwards.
TCTTTCTTTTTAGGGTTGTTATGAGAGTTAAATGATACATAAATAATGCCTACAGAGGTGCTGTGTGCACAGTATGAATGTATTCAGTATGTTTAAGTTACTGTTACTGTGTGATTAGCTTTCAAAAATCCTGGGGAATACAAGGAACAGAAATGGTGATTATAACTCCATTTCCTTTACAACATGTTGTAGAAGAAATTTGGCAGGGAAAAATAAAATCTTCATTTCAAGATTAGTTATCTAGCACTATGAATAAAGGTGATTGCTGTGTATGACTTTAGAATGAATATTACCAGAAATAAGAAATAAGAAAACATAAAATCTTTACTTTTAGATTAAAGAAACAAGCTCTTCCCATCAGTTAATCCAAATATTTATTGTGTGACTTGTCATGTACTATGGCTAATTTATCTTCTAAAAGCTTACAGTCTAGTAAGTTAGAAGAGAATCAACACAAAGACAGTAAAATGAATCAGACATTACTTTTCAGTGTTCATATATGAATACATGACTAGTGTAACTCTGCATCATGTACAACCACAAGAATGAGAAATTATATCCCATGTGTGTATAATATGTCAAAATAAACTCTATTGTCATATACTTCTAAAAAGAACAAATTAAAAAATTTTTACAAGAATAAACACAGAAAGACAAAGATTAAGCTCTGTAATAGAACCAAAATCAAAGTGCTATGAATTATAGGGAAATAAGAGAACATACCTACCTAGAGAATATTGTGATTTCTGAAGGGGCCCAAGTAAAGCTTCCCTCATTTTTGCTGAAGTTCTAGACAAATGGAGAAAGCAGGAGTGGCATATGGGGGCCCAAATATTAGTTTCATTACAGTTGAAATAAGGTTGGAGGACATGACTTTAAGTATGTGAGCCAAGTTGTACCTGTTAACTGAAGGCTATCAGGTAGATTGATGGCTCCCCATCCAAGCAGTGCTATCTTGAATCAAACTTCACTATGTGCAAGAGCGAGCCTGACCCTGGAGAATACTTGTTTAGAAAAGGTAGAACCACAAAGCTTCTTTCTTCTATGATTTACTAGTCAGATAGTTCACTATATTCAATAAATAAGAAGTTCAGAGTGTAACTCAGTAGTAGAGCATTTGCCTAGCATTTCAGTCCCCAGTGCCACAAAAAAAAAAAAAAAAAAACAGATTTTATTTATCTAAAATTCTTCTTTATCTAAAACAGTAATAGGAGAGAGACGCCCTCTAAAAAAAAAGATCAGAGAATATTTCATAGAAGATAAGACATTGGAGCTAAATATTTTAAAAATGTGTAGGTCTCTAGATAGAAGGTATAAAGACACAGATTAGAAAGTTCAGATATATTTGACAAGAAGTAGTCTAACTGAACATTTGAAGTTCTCAATTTTAGTTTTATTAACATTTGGGATTTAATTATTAAATCTGAACATTTAGTTCTTAAACAGTGATTGGCTCATTTTCAGAGGTATTTCACTTAAAAGATTATCAGAGTCAGCCCTTTCTGGTTTTAAGACAGAAAAGTAAAATTATTTCCAGGCTCTTTATGAAAGTTACCTAAGAGCAGGGTACATAATAAGATTCATCTTTTAAATTTCTAGCCAAACATATTCCTTCTTGTGTGGGAAGAGAGAAAAGAGAGCAATAGTAAGTGACATAGCAGAGGAAAGGAAGGTCAAACCCAAGTGCCTATGGAAGAGATTACTGGCAAGATACAGATCATGATTTGAGTACCACAGAAGGCTGGGATAAGATGAAGACCTAAAAACAACATTGTTTTTTGAAATTCTGTACTGGGAGACATCCTTCTCAGTACTCTCCCACTTTACCCATTCTGAGTGGTTGAGTAGTAACTATCAGCTTTGTTTAGGAGATTTTTTTTTCTCTGAAAGAATTGACTTCGAAGAGGTCAGAACTCAGGACTCCATGTCCAGAGGAGAATGAAACTAAGATGCCATGATGAAAAAGGGAGACAGGAACCAAATAAGTGAGATGTCTATTCTCTTGTCCAGTGGAACTCCCATTCTCCTTCCCTCATCCAGTTACTGAATGCTGGGCAGCCAGGTAAAAGATTAGAGCATCTTCTGCACAAGAAGAGAATGTCCTCTGCATTTAAAAATTTTGTTTATGCATTAAACAGGAATGTAGCTGTTTATTTTTTAACCCATTTAAACATGTTTTTGTTATATAAGCAGACTACTTCACAAAATTATTCATAACTAAACTATAGAACTGTTCAGGTTTTAGAAAATCTGCAAAAGCCTAGAGTTAATGAAATGGGAAAAAAACAAGGAGGGGGCTAACTAATTAAGGCAACCAGCATTTTTTTTTTTTGAATATTTTTTGTTGTTGTTGTAATTGGACACAATATCTTTAATTTATTTTTAAATAAAAAATCTTATTTATTTTTATGTGGTGCTGAGGATCGAACCCAGGGCCATGCCCATACTAGGTGAGTGCTCTACCACTGAGCCACAACCCCAGCCCCATGACAACCAGCATTTAAAAAATTGTACCATCATAAATGCTTATCTAGAAGCCAGGTGTGGTGGCTCATGCCTGAAATTCCAGGGACTTGGGAGGCTGAGGTAGGAGGATTGTGAGTTCAAAGCCAGCTTCAGCAACTTAGCAAGGCACTTGCAACTCAGTGAGACCCTGTCTCTAAATAAAATATTAAAAAGGGCTGGGGATGTGGCTCAGTGGTTGAGCACTGGAGTTCAATTCCCAGTACCAAAAAAATAAATAAAAAATGCATATCTAGCATGCTTGAGTAACCTTGGATTCAATCTCCAGCGCTGCAAAACAAAACAAAAAACAAAAAAGGAATGCATATATATTTTTGAAAAATATCTTCTGTATGTGTGCTAGAAAAGAGTGTTTCTCTCTCTCTCTCTCTCTCTCTCTCTCTCACACACACACACACACACACACACACACACACACACACAGGATTGTACCCACAATGCTAGGCAGCAAATGTTCTCCCTTTGAGCATATCCCCAGGTCCTGCCTTTTTTTTTAAATTTTGAGATAGGATGTAATTAAATTGCTCAGACTGGCCTTGAACTTGTGATCCTCGTGCCTCAGCCTCCAAAGTAGCTGGGATTATAGTCATGTGCTATAGTGCCTGGTGAAAAATGTCATTTTCCTAGAGTTTTTTTCCCCCTCATCTTGGATCACCACTGTTTACAATTAGGCAGTTACTGCCAAAGAACAGAGTTATCAAGCCTGTGTTCTAACTCATAATAAAAACTTTCAGTGATGACAATGGCCTGCCTTTTCCTGAATCTACATTTATTTTAATTTTGATACTTTTTTTAAGAAAAATAATGGTAGATATATACCTATCGTAATTTTAGTAATTCTGTAATCCTTATGTAAATTATACTCATTTATTTTTTCTTGGTTTCCTTTTTGGTAAAAAACTTAAGTTTATCTTGCTCAAGATCCTTCTCAATATAATAATCCAGTCTATGTGGGCTGGGGTTATGGCTCAGTGGTAAAGAGCTTGCCTAGTGCATGTGAGGCACTGGGTTTGATCCTCAGCACCACATAAAATAAATAAATAAAACAAAGGTATCATGTCATCTACAACAACAACAACAGAAAAAACCAAAATTCAGTCTATGATATCCTTAATATTGAGAAAACTGAGTGACCAATAATGGGGAGAGCTTACTTCTCTACAAATTTATTTAAGCCAAATCTGTTTTAATATAAATTTTCTCCATTTTTTCTAGGTTGGCTATCAGAATTCTAAAGAACAATTCTTAGATATCTAAATGCAAGATAAAACAATTCTAATATTCTTTCATTTTACAATTTTAATATGTCTATACCTTTTTCTCTAAGGTTTCATTTACGAATGTTTCACTATACTAGTATTTATCCTTTCTTTTTTTATAATAATTTTTAATATTAGATGGACATAACACCTTTTTTCTATTATTATTATTATTGTTGTTGTTAATATTATTATTATTTGGTACTGGGGATTGAATCCAGGGGCACTTAACCACTCTTTTTTGTGTTTTATTTAGACACTTAGGGCCTTGCTAAGTTTCTGAGGCTGGCTTTGAACTTGTGATCCTCCTGCCTCAGGGTCCCAAGCCACTGGGATTACAGATGTTTGCCACCATGCCTGGCTATTATGTTATTTTTATGTAGTGCTGAGGATTGAACCTAGTGCCTCATACATGCTAGGCAAGTGCTCTACCACTGAGCTACAACGCCAGCCTAGGATCTATTCTTTTAATGATATTTACCCTGTCATTTTTCTCTAATGTGATGTTAAGAGTTACTATTGAGCATCCAAAATAGAATGGTAATTACCTACCTGTTTTTTGTTTCCCATTAGTGTAGACTGAAGTTTTAATTTTTTCTTTTAAAATTTGTTAAAAGTCACATAACAAGCTCATGATAAACTAAACTCAAGTTTTTTGTTGTTGAGAGCCAAAGTTTAATCTGAATGACACCTGGCATTTTTGCCAGAGGGAATGATTGAAAGGTGACCCTGCTCCAGGAATATGGTGGCTCCTGGATTAGGGCGGATCCTGCTAGGAATATGGCTGCTCTGGGATTAGGGTGGATCCTGCTAGGAATAGGGCGGATCTGGGATTAGGGCGCCTACTACTTTGAAGTTCCTGTTGAGTTCTCCCAGGGTTCCATGAGAATTGGCGCACGGAGCCCAGTGGAGGGAGTGTGTTCCTGGGAAGTGTTTGTAGAGTGCTGGTCAGAGTTTCGGGAATAAAGAGTTGCTGTTTGAACCTACAAAGCTTTGTGGCGGCTCAGTTATTTTGTGCCCAGCCAGACTGCTGCATTTGGTGGCCCGTACGGGGAACGCCTGAAGCTTGGAGGTAAGTGAAATTGCTTGCCCCTGAAGGAGAGCGAAAGAATGGGTGACCATTTCAAAAAGCAATGTGTTCTTATTTTGTTTTTATTTCAAGTTGCCTGTCCGTAGAACTTTCTCAGGCAAACTGGGGAAAATGGTTGGCTCAAGGTTTGAAGTTGTTCGCCCCTGAGGAACAGATAGAGATAGAACACAAATGCACATGTCAAGAAAATAGAAAAACCGATACAACGATTTTTTGTTCCATTCTGTTTTGGTTTTAACTTATTGGGTTGCATTATCTTTATAGTAGATCAGAAATTAGTAAAAAACAAACTGAAAGAATGTTAAGTAAATTGTTAGAGGTTCAGACTATAGTAGATAAGTAAAAGAGAAGGTCTCTCGAGTTAGTCAGACAGAAGAAGAAAATTTAAAGGAAAAGGCTCTATCAAAAAAAAAAAAAGTTACGGGGCTGGGGATGTGGCTCAAGTGGTAGCGCGCTCGCCTGGCATGCGTGCGGCCCGGGTTTCATCCTCATGCACCACATACAAACAAGATGTTGTGTCCGCCGATACTTGAAAAATAAATATTAAAAAATTAAAAAAAAAAGTTACAACAGGAGGCTGCTACTAACACCTTTCTATCACCAGAGGGCATAAATGTCCAACCAACAGCTCCATCTATAGAAACAACATATTCTGGGGGGCCCCCAACCCCCGTAGTTGATAGATGGGATCCTAAGACAGGACCTCAAAGATTAGCATGCCCTGTATTTGAGCAGACAGGCAGGCAACGAATTCACCGTAGTTTAGATTTCAAAACAGTGAAGCAACTAAAAGAGGCTGTAACAACCTGTGGTCCCCAAGCACCCTTCACTGTAAGCATGGTCAAATCCATTACCAACTTGGACATGACGCCAGCAGATTGGGCTAGCATATGTAAAGCTATGTTAAATAGAGGGCAATATTTGTTATGGAAGGTTGCCAATAAGGAATTTTGCACGGAGATGGCTAGGTGAAATGCAGCAGCCAGTTATCCTCAGAGAAATCTAGATATGTTGTTAGGACAAGGACCTTATGAAGGTCAGCGGCAACAAATTGAATATGATCCTGCCATATATTCACAAATTGCTGCAAATGCGGTTAGGGCTAGAAAGACTTTACAAGGACATGGAAATTTACAAGGTCAATTATCTAAGGTTATACAAGGAGCTAATGAACCTTACGGTGAATTTGTAGATAGGCTTATTCAAACAGCTACCAGAGTTTTTGGGGATACAGAACAAGCAGTGCCATTCATTAAACAGCTAGCCTATAAGCAAGCAAATCTTTGGTGCAAAGAAGCCATTAGATCATGGAAACATGAAGATTTAAACACATGTATTAAATTATGTAGAGACGTTAATGAACAAGGGCAAATCTTGGCAGCTGCAGTACAACAAGCTTTAGATGCCAGGCTAAAAACATGCTACAATTGCGAACAAACAGGACATTTTAAAAGGAATTGCCCCATAGGAGGACGGTTTAACAAAACTAGGTATCAAAGGGGTAGAATACCGGGTATTTGCCCACGATGCCGTAGAGGGAGACATTGGCCTAATGAATGCCTTCTCAAACCACCATAGAGGGTACTCCATTATCAAAAAATTGACAAGGACCAAGTGTTTACCCATGATATCGTGGAAAAAAGCATCGGGCTCCATTGCCAAAAAACGGACAGGGGGGCCCAATGCTCCGGGGCCCACGACCACAAATATACAGGGCAATGGAGGAACCCAACAACACCAAAGACCTACCTGGTCTTTGTTTCCCATTAGTGTAGACTGAAATTTTAATTTTTTCTTTTAAAATTTGTTAAAAGTCACATAACAAGCTCATGATAAACTAAAACTCAAGTTTTTGTGAAACGGGTTTCCTGTTTTATGTTTATGTAACTGGTGAATTGTTTAAATTCAAGATTTTAAAACTTACTTATCTTCAGTCTCCTCTTTTTGGAATATTTTGAATTCTAGTCCTGTTATCATCTTGTTGGAATATTTTGAGTTCCATTCCTATTATCTGATGTGGTTTGTGATGTGATGTCCACAAGATTAATAAATATACCATCTTGATTTTAGTCAAGACATTTAAAACTGTTGCATGGTACTTTTAGATAAACATGGATGTTTAACCCAGTAGAATCTCGTTTCCTTTTTAAACTAGTACTCAAATTATAATAAAGGAATAAAAGAAGCATGAAATCATGGGGACAAAAATGAGTGGAAGAAGAAAGCATGATAGATGTGAAAGTTCAGCTCTTCTTTTGAAGGGATGTGACTTAGTGGTAGAGTACTTGCCTAGTATGCTCATGGCCCTGGGTTTGATCCCTTGAACTGCCCACCCCCCAAAAAAATAAGGACAGAAGGGTGTTAAGTGACTTAGCCAATAGGAGAAAACTATACCCTCAGTTTTTTGCAGAATTCTGTCAGTAAGAAACAAGTATACCTAATAAAATCTCCAAAAGGACTCAGGACTTGTTCACAAAAGATCTTATATGAGACAAGGATAAGCTTATATATAGTGTATAAAACGTATAGTTTATGTATTATAAATAATGTGTATAAGTATAAATATATAGATTTGTCACAAATAACAAAATTAATTTTTTATATAGCATGTATAAGCTTATACGTCAAGGATAAAGTGGGTATAGTGACTGGTGCCTATAAATCCAACTATTTGGCAGACTAATGTTAGGAGGATCGCTTGAATCGAGGAGTTTGAGACTGACCAGCTTGAGCAACATAATGTGAAACAATGATGAGATTTGAGATTAAAAGCAGGCAATAATTAAAAGTTTTATATGAAGTGGTTAAGTCTTGGGCAAATTCCTACTTCTCCCTATTTCCATTTTTCTTCTGAGGAAATGGAGGTTAGGATTCTGGATCCAGGAATATCATACATGTGAAGAGGTTATAAGAGGTTAGAATGCAGGCCAAGGAAGCTAAGTAAAAATCTGCATATGGACTATGGATCATTGAAATTATAAAGAATATTCATTTACTTTCTTAACACTGGGAATAAAGTAGATGCCAAGGATAAACAGATAGTTGAGAAAAGCCTTGCCTAAAACAGAGGTCAAAAAAGCAAACAAAAGAAAAAGAAACAAAATCACAAGGGGAAAAAAGGGGTGGGGAAGTAGTGGGGAAGAGGGGTAATACACTCTAAAAAATGAGATATTGCATCTTCAAATGGGCAGGGTGTTATTTTATAGAAATCTTTCAATGGATAAAAATTACTCTTGTGCTGGGATTGTGGCTCAGCAGTAGAATGCTCCCTAGCATGTATGAGGCCCTGAGTTCAATCCTCAGCACCACATAAAAGTAAATAAATAAAGGTTTTAAAAAAATAAACAAATAACTCTTGAAAATAAAACATGTAATAACACCCTCCCCCAACAGTAGAAAGTATGGAAGTAGGATGCATGGAGAAAGAACCATAATGTAATTCTCAAATCTCTTTGTCTTTTTATATTTAAAAATTTAGTTTGTAGGGTGTTCTAAAATGGGTGTTCTAAAAATTTCTTGTTCATTCCATTGGAATGCTAATTAATGTCAAATACCTAATTAAATCTTTATTTATTTATTTATTATTTTTGTGGTGTGTGGTGCTGGGGATTGAACCTGTGCTTGCACATGCTAGGCAAGCAAGCACTCTACCACTGAGCCATATTCCCAGAACTTTTTTGGGAATTTTTTTTGTTTGTTTCTAATAGTACCACTGTCTTGTTTATATGACCCAAGAGATCTAATATATTTACTTGGTCTATTTGATACTACTTTCTCTTTTTTTCAAAGTTCCACCACCCCACCCCACCTCCCCCCCCCCCTTTTTTTTTTTTTTGGTGATACTGGTTATTGAACTCGGGGGCACTCAACCACTGAGCCACATCCCCAGCCCTATTTTATATTTTATTTAGAGACACTGTCTGAGTTGGTTAGTGCCTTGCCTTTGCAGAGGCTGGCTTTGAACTCGAGATCTTCATGTCTCAGCCTCCCCGGCCGCTGGGATTACATGTATGTGCCGCCACACCCAGCTCTTCCCTTGTTTTTTAAAGAATATTTGTTTTTATTTAACTTTTCTTTCTTTTGGTTCCTTTATGAATCTAAACCGATTTCTAGCATTCAGTTAAGAAATCTAGGGTAGTATGTATTAGTTTCTTATGTTGTCTAAAGCAGAGAAATACTTCTCTACAAAGAATAGCATTGATACATTAAAATAATGTTGCTTTGGAAATAGTTCCATAGCACTGAGGTGACTTAGAATGTGTATTGAAGTGTAAAATGATTATCTGATTATGTCTTGGAAAATTCCATGGATTCTACTAGTTTTCAATTTCTGGCACACCTACTAGGATTTGTACATGAAGACATGAAACTGCTTTCTTATTTTGGAATCTGAGATTGGATTAAATGTTTGCTGATCCTGAGTCATCCCATTGTTGTCTTCCAGTATCTACTTCTTGTTCTTTCATATGTATGTAGATGAGGTAGATGGGAATAGAGAAGCAGTGGATATGAAATTATATTACCACTGTGAATTTTTAGTTTTTCCTTTTACTTCATAATATCAAAGGAAGTTTTATAGGGCATAGAACATTTTCAGAATTGAGTAGTAGTTCAACCTGAGATCCAATTATATCTAGGAGTTCATGAAAGTACATGGAGTCCAGAGAATGTTGCTGAGGATGGTTAATTCCAAATAAATAGAGGAAATGCTCAAGAGAAATCAGAATAAAAGTATATAGATACTTTATTCTGCTGAGAGAAAAGAATTAGGAATGGCCATAGTTTTTGGTTAAAATGGACAAAAACAGAAGTCAGCATAAAAGAAAACTTGGGATGTTGAGTCAGATGTTAGAAGGTGCCAAAGAACAAAGTTTGACCTATTAAGTAATATGTCTGTTTTCTAAATGTATTTTTCCCTTGGTGATTTTATCTAGAGATATCTTTGTTAGAAGATAGTTTATTTATGACATGGTAATGCAATGGTGATAGTTTGCTTCTAAAAAAGTAGTGCTATTTCTATTAGAGACAAGATGTTGGGTGGGGAAATTATAAATTTATTTTGTTTTAGATTTACTTAGCCATACGAAACAGTTTTCCCTTTTAGATTCTGGCAAGAAAATCAGCCAATTGGAAAAACATCTGGTGCTGGTTGAGTGAGGGAATGGCATAATCAGTAAAAATTACTTATAAGAAAAAATATTTTTAAAAAATTTCTGCAGCTTCAACTCTGGATTTTTTTTTAATAAAAATTCTTACTTTATCCCCAGAATTTTTCTTTCACCGGTATTTGACCCATGTTAGCTATCTTTTTTAATCTATTGAGATTGTTGAGTTGGGGGTGTGGCTTGCCTGGCACATGTGAGGCATTGGGTTTGATCCTCAGCACAAGATAAAAATAAATAAACAAAATAAAGATATTCCATCCATCTATAAGTAAAAATATTAAAAAGAAAAAGTGAGATTGTGAGTCATAAACTTTTCAATACATAGAACCTTTTTTTTTTTTGTACTGGAGATTGAACCCACTGCGCTTGTGTGTGTGTGTGTGTGTGTGTGTGTGTTTGTTTTAGTATATTTTTGAATTATTTTTTCCCAGCCCTTTGTATTTTTTGTATTTTGAGACCAGGTCTAATTAAGTTGCTTAGGGGCTTGAACTGGCCTTGAACTTGTGATCCCCTTACCTCAGCCTCCCAAGTTGCTAGGATTACAGGTATGCACCACCATGCCTGGCAAAAAAAACTGTTTTTGCAGTACTTGCTGTCCAGCAGTTCCTTAACCTTAAATCCTATAATTTAGTTGCTTAAAACAATGATTAAGCCTGGAAGTTCTGCTTATCTCTCCAAAAGGTCACTCATGAGATTGCAGTCATCTGGTGACTTGACTGGTGCTTAAATGTCTAAGAGACCTTCTATTACAGTCCAAGATCTTAGCATTGCTGGTTTTGTTACTTCACATGGGGTCTCATCATTCAGAAGGTTAGTTTAGGCTTTATTAACATGGCACTAGGAATGATTCAAGAGGTCAGACAAAGCCTTAGTGTTTCTTGAGGTATAACCTTAGAAATCACACAACATTACTTTTATCACATTCTCTTGTTCAGATCAATTGTCATGGTCAACCTAGATGTAAGGAGTGGAAGGAGCAGCAAAACTGTATTGCAGGAGTTGGCGCTGTGGCTCAGTGGTAGAGCACTTGCCTGGTATGTGAAGCACTGTTTGATTCTCAGCACCACATAAAAATGAATCTTAAAAAAAAGGTTAATCAGGGGGCTGAGGATGTGGCTCAAGCGGTAGCGTGCTCGCCTGGCATGTGTGTGGCCAGGGTTCGATCCTCAGCACCACATACAAAGAAGTTGTGTCTGCCAAAAACTAAAAAATAAATATTAAAAAAAAAAAAGGTTGATCAACAACTAAAAAAATTTTTTTAAAGAATTTCTTTAAATAAAAAAAAGACCATGTTGCAAAGGGGCATTCTCGCATTGTCACAGAAGATATGGTTTGTTGCAGGCCGTTATTTATTATTTTTATTAGTATGTATGAAGTTTAATTTATAAATACCTTTATAAAAAATGCAAAAAGACAGTAATGTTCTGGATTATCTGTAAGTAGAATGAAATCTTCTCTTTTTAATATTTTGTTTTAGTGGGGCTGGGGCTGGGGCTCAATGGTAGAGCACTTACCTAGCATGTGAGAGGCACTAGGTTCAATTCTCAGCACTACGTATAAATAAATGAATAAAATAAGGGTCCATCAACATCTAAAAAAATAAAAATAAGTAAATAAATATTTTGTTTTAATTGTAGTTGTACACAATATTTTTATTTTTATGTCGTGCTAAGGATCGAACCCAGAGCCCCGCATGTGCTAATTGAGCCATCTACTGCTGAGCCACAACTCCAGCCCCATAAAATGAAATTTTCATTAAGAAAAGTTTGCTAGAGCAATTTTTAGAACAATGGAACTAGATTTTTAAAAATTTCTTCCTTTTTTATTGGAATTAATAATTTGATTTGTTGAAGTAGTGTTTCTAAGCTGTGATATGATAGATGGGGTTGTGTAGAAAAATAAACCTCATACAACAGTCAACACAGAAGACTTCTGTGATCTCAAAAGGGGGGATTTCTCCACCCTAGCAAGTGGTCAATGAGTTCTGTAGTGTGTGCACTGGATGTCCTCTGATTGAATTCGTTTTTTTTTTAATGTCCTAAATTAACTTTTTTTTTCTTTTTTTTACATAATTTAACCTTTATTTATTTGTTTTTAATGTGGTGCTGAGGATCGAACCCAGGGCCTCACCCATTCTAGCAAGTGCTCTCTCTCTGAGCCATAACCCCAGCCCTGAATTCAGTTTTGATACTATCTGGAGATAGCATCAGATGAGGAAGACTGGATCCCAAAACTGTTTCCATCTCACCCACTCTTCAAATGCGATTGCAAGCCACAGGTTGTTTCACCTAATGCTTATGACCAACTGGCTATAAACCAGCCCCAGGTTGTTCTATCTAATGCTTATGACCAACTGACTATAAACTAGAGTTCCCAGTACCCCGTCATTGGGTTCAGTAAGTTATTTGAACAGCTTACAGAATTTAAGGAAATACTATTTACATTTACTAGTTTATTATAAAGGTTATTACAAAGGATACAGATGAGAGATGTACAAAGTGAGGTATGAGAGAAGGGAGGCAGAGTTTCCATGTTCCTTCTGGTTTTGACACCCTCCAGGAACCTGTATATTTAGCTATTTAGGAGCTGTCCAAACCCTGTCCTAGGGCTTATGAAGACTGCGTTACGAATGCATGGTTGGTGAATTCTTGGCCATTGGTGATCATCTTAGCCTCCTCCTTCCTTCCTTTCTTTCCTTTTTTAAAAAACTATATTGTTAATGCTGGCCTTGTGATTCTTCTGCCTCTGCTGAGTTACAGGCTCCACTGTGCCTGGCTCCATTTAACCTTTGTATCCTCTCTCCTTCTCAGCTGGGGTGTGGGTTTGAAAGTCCCAATCCTTTAATCCATCCTTATTATTATTATTTTTTTGGTTGTAGATGGACATAATACCTTTGTTTTGTTTATTTATTTTTATGTGGTGCTGAGGATCGAACCAGTGCCTCACACGTGCGAGGCAAGTGCTCTACTGCTGAGCCACAACCCCAACCCCCAAACCTTATTTTCCAGTGACTACTTCCTATTCTGAAGTTACCTAAGGTCTGCCAGCCATGAAATTCACCCATTAGCATTGGAAAAGAAACTGTTATATAGGAGATTACAAGAATTTTAGGAGTTATATATGAAGAAATGGGGAGAAAGACCAAATGTTTATTTCACAATATAACATGGGTTTATTTTAGTTCCAGCAGACTGGAAGCACAATATGACTTCTCTTATGGTTTTTCCACATTACCAGTTTCCTCTTAACCATGGATATTCGAGTTACAGTACCAAGCTCAAACTAGAAATACAGGATGCCTGGTGAGGCATAACTTAATTTTCTCCAGCTTTATTGGGATATAATTGCCTAGTAGGGGTCATTATTATAAGATTCTATCACATTTGACTTCTGGCTCCAAAGATTCAGATTCTAACCACATGTAAAAATTATCTCCTCCCAATATCTTATCCCCAAACAAATTAGTTTGAAGACCTTTTACTTTGTTATCTTAATCAAATTTAGAGGCAGAGAAGGCTCCTGAGATATAATTTTTCTATCCAGAGATTTATAAATTAAAAAGTTATCTACCTTACATACCCAACATACAATGGTGGTGTCACCATAAGGTGGTTCAAGGTAGTTTCTCCAGAGACAGAGGAGACCTCTACTCAGACCTTCCAAGCTTTTGACACATTAAAGAAAAGAATTTAATGACTCATCAGGTTTTAACAAGGCAAAACAGCTTTATTAGAAGAATGTGAGCTATCTAGAATCTGAAGCCCCTCCTCCCCCCATTTTTTTTGCTACTGGGGATTGAACCCAGAGGTGTTTTACCACTGAGCTACATCCCCAGTCCTTTCTTACTTATTTTAGGGTCTCTCTTAAGTTGCCAAGGGCCTCACTACTGAGGCTGACTTCCAACTTGCAGTCCCCCTGTCTTAGCTGGGATTACAGGTGTGCACCACAGTCCCAGGCTTGAAGCATATCTCTAATGGACCTTCAAGAGTTTTTATTCCAGTGGGTTAGAAAGAAATGAACAGAGTGTGCCTTATACATGAAGGATGTTCATTTGGGTGTAAGGGTTTTATACAAACTATAACATGCAGTAGTAAAGATAAAAAGCACCCAGTCTTTGGGCTTTCAGTTACCAGAGGTCAAAGAAAACAAACACGAGATTATCCTGATAAAATACAGTCTTTGTTAAGTCAGTTTTTTGGTAAATGTTATTAAGAGCTGAAAACCTTGTTGTTTTAAGCATAATTAGACTCTGTGCATTTTACATCAGTATATTTTGACCTTAGAAAAAGCCTTTTAAATAATTTTTTAAAGGTTTTTTAGTTGTAGATTTTATTTTATTTTATTTATTTTTATGTGGTGCTGAGAATTGAACCCAGTGCCTCACACATGCTAGGCAAGCACTCCACCGCTGAGCCACAATCCTAGACCCAATAATTTTTTGAATTATACTTAATTACATAAATTTTCCAGTATTTGGCCTTTACAGATCTTCTATATCCAATTGTTTATATCCTTTTTCCCCCTCTCTCCTTTTCCCATCTTGGAACAATCTAGTTATTTTATAACAATAATTTCACTTTGTATGTAAAATCTTTTCTAATCCAAAAATATTCTCTTCTTCTTTTAACTTTCCTTTCTAGAATATATCCCCGAACCTATAACTCTTCGTTGGTTTTATTTTACCTTAAAATTATTTAAATTTATTTTTTAATTTTTTGGTACCAGGGTCAATTAACCATTGAGCCACATTCTCAGCCTTTTTTTTAATGTTTTATTTTGAGACAGGGTCTTGAGAAATTCTTAGGGCCTCAAAGTTGCTGAGGTTGGTCTCAAATTGGAATCCTCCTGCCTCAACCTTCTGAGTCTTGGGATTATAGGCATGTGCCACTGTGCTGATATAAATTTATATCTTGAAACAGTCCTTACACAGATCTTAAATTTAGAGAAAAAAAATTACTTCTTTCTTAATAAAATAACATGCTTTTTATAGTTTCTTTTAAAAAATATTTATTTTTTAGCTCTAGTTGGACACACAATGCCTTTTTTTTTTTAATGTGGTGCTGAGGATCGAACCCAGGGCCTCGCATGTGCTAGGCTGAGCCACAACCTCAGCCCTTAGTTTTCTTATAGCTTATTGTTTTTGTATTCTTTGCATGTGTTATTAGAATTTTAACTCAATTATATTGTAATGAAGATTCAGGAAGAAAGCAATCTTAAAATGTTTTTTTTTTTTTTTTTTGTACCAGGAATTTAACTCGGGCACACAACCACTGAGCCATATCCTCAGCCCTATTTTGTATTTTATTCAGAGACAGGGTCTCACTGAATTGCTTTGCACCTCACTTTTGCTGAGGCTGGCTTTGAACTCAATCCTCCTGCTTCAGCCTCTCAAGCTGCTGGGATTACAGATGTGCGACACTGCACCCAACTTTTTTTTTAGTTGTAGTTGGACACAATACCTTTATTTTATTTATTTATTTATTTGTTTTTTATGTGGTGCTTAGGATGGAACCCAGGGCCTCACCCGTGCTAGGCGAGCACTCTACCACTGAGCCACAACACCAGCCCCTGCACCCAACTTTAAACTGTTTTTCATATGTATGAAAACATACTTGATAGACCCAAATATATTGTTTTCTTATAGACTTAAAGAAGCTGAATTTATATCTAGTAGTTAATGCTTTACTATTTTAACTTACTTATAAATAACTTTGATGTTTTCTCTAATATATACATTTATAAATACTTCTTCCACTTATACCTTAATTTACCTATTTTAACAGCTATTTTTATTTTTAAAAATTATTTTTTAAAACTTTTTTTTAGTCATTGATAGACCTTTATTTAATTAATTTATTTTTATGTGGTGCTGAGAATTGAACCCAGGGCCTCACATGTGCCAGGCAAGCACTCTACCACTGAACTACAACCCCAGCCCCTTAAAAATTATTATTTTTTATACCTTTAATTAATTAATTAATTAATTAATTAATTAATTTTTAATGTGGTGCTGAGGATCGAATCCAGAGCCTCCCACATGCTATGCAAGCGCTGTACTGCTGAGCCACAACCCCAGCTCCTAAAAAGTATTATTATTTTAAAAAAATTGGTTTTGGTTGTAGTTGACACTTTTATTTATTTATTTTTATGTGGTGCTGAGGATCGAACCCAGGGCTCTGCACGTGCTAGGTGAGCGCTCTACCACTGAGCCACAATTCTAGCCCCCTAAAAATTATTTTTAATAGCTATTTTTAGGTAACACAAAATGAACATGTATTTTGTAAGATTTACCCAGGTCATGTGATCTAAAAGCATTTGTGTATGTTTTCTTAATTTATGAGGACTTACGTGTTCATAAGGCAGTTTGGTACCATAGAAACACAAACACACATGTAGACATAATACATAATACCCACATGTACATATACTTACATAAAAAATAGAAAACAAAGATTTTATAGCTTTCATTTAGATTCATCATTTCCCAGTTTTCAAAAAGTTAAACTGTTACGATTATCACAGCAAACCAAAATGGATCCCACAGATTTTTAGAAACCAGAACAAAGACCTCTGTCGTGGTTTAATTAGTTTGTAATTCAAATCACTTTCTAAAACAAAAACAGAGTGTGTTGTAGATATCTATTGTGTGACATAGTGAACAATAAGCATGAAAGATTATAGAATAGAGGACATACACATAGGGGAGGCCCCTACAGTTGGGGATGGCCAACTTCAGTGTCATGGTTGACACTGAGGATGGTTCAGGTGATCACTTGTTTTCCGTGAGACAGATCTAGGTCCCCACACTGCTTAGTTAATTGGTGAGACCCTGTTTCAAAAAATAAAAAGAGCTGGTGGATGCAGTTTAAAATGTCCCTGGGTTCAATCTGAAGTACCAAAGAAAAAAAGTCAGATTTTCTCACTTTTCAACTTATATTGAGGCCATGTGGTAATATAAAAGAAAATCAGTCCTTTTTTTTTACTTTTTAGGATGTTAACCTCAAAGCACCTCCGTTACCCAGTGGAGAACCTGCCAGAATGGGTGAGGTGTTACTCAGTTTATTTAGCTTGTGTGTGAGCTAGAACTTCGACCTTATGTCTGAGAGGAAAGAGAAACAATTGCCTCCACCTCTCAGAGTGATTCTGTTTCACCAGAGGCAAGAGTGCTTCTGTGGGCCAAGCTGTTGAAAATTATGTTGCATTAGAGGTCAGGCATTTCTGGACTTGAGGAACATTTTAGCACCCAACTATCCTTGGGGCCTTAGGATCCGCTGAACTTTCTCAGTGTCCTGTAGGATCCACCAAATCACATTTTCAAAGGCCTGAAGAAAACTCTGTTTACAAGAAGGTTTAGTTTATAATTTGTGATTCTCATTTCTGATCTCAAGCAGGTAAGCACAATTACTCATAGGGGTTAACATAGCAACAAAACAAATATCCTGAAGCCTTTCTCCAAATGCTGTGGCAAGGGTGTTACCTATTAGGAGATGTCAGTAGCAGATGTGACCCTCTGGTCGGGAGATAAAAATAAGAGAGAGAGTGAAAACATACTTCATCTATCACTGAGTAGGATCTTGTGGTATCCATCAGAATGAGAGTGATGATGACAGTGATAAAAATGTTCTGCTTTTCATTTATCATCCCAAATGACCCCATTTAAAATGAGGTAAAGGATAACCACAAGACATCTCCCCTGTAAGTTATCCTAAATCCTCATGTGTAGGATTTCTAAAATAAAATGTGACTAATTCCCCAGGGGCATTCATTTTTTAAAAAAGAAAAATGACCTTCAGATATCTACTTGCCAGATGGGAGGCTGGAAAATTGCAAGTTCAAGGTCAGCCTGTATAACTTTTAGTGAGACCCTGCCTCAGAAAATGGACTGGGGATGTAGCTCATTGATAGAGCACTCTGGGTTCAATCCCTAGTACTGCAAAATTTAATTAAATTTAAAAGGTGGATGGGCTAGGGCTGTAGCTCAGTGGCAGAGTGCTTGACTAGCATGCGTGAGGCACTTGGTTCGATCCTCAGCATTACAAAAATAAACAAATAAAATAAAGGTATTCTGTCCAGCTACAACTACGATTTTTTTTTAAGTGGTGGAAAAGAGCCAAGGGGGCCTTAAAGTGGGATCCCTGCTGATCATGGTCTCCCAAACCTTGGAATATCTTTTTTGTAGGGGGCAATAAGTAAGGAGTAAAGAGAGGAAGCAGCAATGTTAAAACTACTGCAGAAGAAGGGTAGCAGACTGCCCGAGTAGAAAAGCTTGCCTGTGTTTAGAAAATACACAGAGAAGGAAGAGAGGTGAGTATGAGGAACAGAGTTAGAAGAGAGGATTATTTGCCATTCCGCTAATTATCTGGGGATCTTTGTGTTTTAGATCATTGTGAGTGCTGGTTTTGTTTCTGAAGTTCTCACCATAGGGCCAGTCTGTTGTGTCTAGGGTGTGTTCTGCCTGTTTGATGAAACATGAGGTTGCTCAAGACACTTAGTGATCAGCCATCATACGTGTCTTCCCAGATGAACTCGTTAAATTCTTTCTGACCTAGGAACAGGTAGTGTTCATTTGGGACTTTTCCTGTCAGGCACTTGCATGACCTGTAATGCTCCATCCTAGCTTCTCCTGGGTGGGTTGGAGGAAGTGAGTGCTCTTCTGGTGTCTTTATAACCAGTGTTTATTGTTTCCCTAAGCTGGAAAAGGGAATCTGCAGGATTTTAGGAGGAAGAAGGGAAGGAGAGAGCATGCACACTAGTGAACTCTGCTTGACTAGGAAGTGTGATTCTCAGTCAAACCCCTAGGATGGCCCCATCATCCATGTGGTGCTTGGATCTACTTCATATAAGGAACTGGTCCGCCACCCTCCAAGGAGGGGGAACCCTGATCACTTGGGCAGTTTTAAATTATACTCTGTGACTCTGAAGAGGAAGAGTGCCAGAAAAAGAAGTTGTTTCTTATGAGAGTACAAGTAAGGCACTTCCGGTCACTCACTAGGAATCTACTACCCTCAGTTTACCTCCTGAGCTGACTTGCCAGACAAATGTCACCATAAGGGTATTTGAGGTGCTCTCTCTAAGTGGCTGCCTTTTAGACTCTGACATGTCGCAGGAAGGTCACTGCATCAGGTTTTAACAAAGAATAAGAGCTTTATCAGAAAGTGAAAGGTGAACTTCTATTTAACATAGTCCTTGAAACTCTGGCCAGAGCAATTAGATGAAATAAATTAAAGGGATATGAATAGGAAAAGAAAAACTCAAAACTATCATTATTTGCCCCACAAAATAATTCTATTCTTAGAGGATCTGAAAAATTACACCAGAAAACTTCTAGAACTAATAAATGAATTCAGCAAATTAGCAGGATACAAAAACACCCATAAGTCAAATGCATTTCTGTACATCAGTGACGAATCTTCTGAAAGAGAAATTAGGAAAGCTACCCCATTTATAATAGCCTCAAAAAACAAAAACGAACAAACAAAAAAACAAACAACTTGGGAATCAGCTAAACAAAAGAGGTGAAATACTAGGGAATTCTCAAGAAAGAAATTAAAGAAGACCTTAAAAGATCTATCAAAAGCATGATTCAGATTTAATGCAATTCCAATCAAAATCCCAATGACATTCCTCATAGAAATGGAAAAAGCAATCATGAAATCCATCTGGAAAAATAAGAGACCCAGAATAGCCAAAGCAATTCTTAGCAAGAAGAGTGAAGCAGTTAGCATGACAATACTACAGAACCATAGTAACACCAAAACCAGCATAATATTGGCACCAAAATACCATTGTAGACCAATGATACAAAATAGAGGACACAGAAAAACCACATAAGTACAGTTATCTCATACTGGACAAGGGTGCCAAAAACATATATTGGAGAAAAGATAGCCTCTTCAACAAATTGTGCTGGGAAAACTGGAAATCCATATGCAGCAAAATGAAATTAAGCCCCTGTCTCTGTCCATGCACAAAACTTAACTCAAAGTGGATCAAGAACCTAGGAATTAGACCAGAGACCCTGTGCCTAATAGAGGAAAAAGTAGGCCTCAATCTTCATCATGTTGACTTAGGCCCTGACTTCCTTAACAAGACTCCTAAAGCACAGAAAATAAAATAAAAAATCAATATATGGTGTGGATTAAAACTAAAAAGCTTCTTCTTAGCAAAGAAACAATCAGATGAAGAGAGAGCCTACAGAATTGGAACAAATTTTTACTACATGCACATCAGATGGAACACTAATCTTCAGGTTACATAAAGAACTCAAAAAAATCTAACATCAGAAAAACAAATAACCCAGTCAATAAATGGGCTAAGGAACTAAACAGACACTTCTCAGAAGAAGATATACAGTCAATCAACAAATATTGAAAAAATGATCAGCACCTCTAGTAATTAAAGAAATGCATATCAAAACTACTCTAAGATTTCATCTCATTCCAGTCAGAATGCTAAGTAAGCCAATCCCCAAAAGTGAAAGGCCAAATGTTTTCTCTGATAAGTGGATGTTGATCCATATGGGGAGGGAGGGAATGGAAGAACTTTGGATAGGGCAAAGGGGAGGGAGGGGAAGGGAGGGGATGTAGGGGTAGGAAATATAGTGGAATGAGACAGACATCATGTATAATGACACAAATGGGTGACAGAGAAAGGAAAAATTGTGCTCCATTTGGGTACTATGAGTTGAAATGCATTCTGCTGTCATATATAACTAATTAGAACAAACAAATAATTTAAAAAAATAAAGTGAAAGGTGAAGATACATATTATTAGAGCAGAGTATAGGCTAACTCCAGTGAGACATATTTTAAGGGTCTTAGGTTTTTTTTTTTTTTGTAAAGTCACACTTGCTTGGCTGGTTTTGCCAGTAACCTTAGATTTAAGCACACTGGGCTTTTTCTCTTAAAGGAAGCTTTGCAAGAGGTGGGCATGGGAAAGTGTATGGGAGTGACATCCACCTGATAAACTCAATTCTTGGATCATGGATCACAAGTCATTTATGGTGATCTGGTTCTCTCCACAATCTTCAGGTTGTGGTTAACCTTGTCTTCTCCTATCTGGATAACATTTGGAATTTGCCTATATTATAGGTTTCTTAAAATACATCTTCTTTATTTTCATCTAATCTGAAAGTACACTGTGTAGGCAAACAGTGCATGCAAGCTTTAATCAAAATAAGGCAGTTTTCATTATGAAGAGTAAATTTACAGCAACTCTTTTTTTTCTGTATAGACATTATTTATTTTATTTTATTTTTTAAATACATGACAGCAGAATGCATTACAATTCTTATTACACATATAGAGTAGAATTTTTCATAACTTTGTATATAGAGTATGTTCATGACAATTCATGCCTTTATATATGTACTTTTTTTTCATTACAATTCTTATTACACAAACCACAATTTTTCATATCTCTGTTTATATATAAAGTATGTTGACACCCAATTCGATTCTTCATACACGTGCTTTGGATAATGATGTCCATCACCTTCCACCACCCTTGCTAATCCCCTGCCCCCTCCCACAACAACTCTTTAAGATTTGTAGATTTCTCAGAAATTTGGGAGTGACAAACCTGGAAGAAAAATAGATCTAGAGAATATGTCTGATAATTGGACTTTTAGATTTACAGCTATAGTTTCTTTTCCTTCTCTTTTGTCTGCTTTCTACCTACCTATAATTATTGTATTATCTCTCAGTGTCACAGACATAGACTAATGACATAGACATTCCCACTCAAAAGAGAGAGGAAAGGGAGGCACATAGCAGTTGTTGATATATATCAATTCTGAAATCCAGGTGGGCACATGTTATTAGAATTACCTACTCCAGGAACCAGAGGTTTTCTTTCATTCGGGGTCATCTTCTGCTCTCAGGATTGTTTCCTAATCCATTTTTCTGTAGTTTTGTCTCTGTTTTCTGAGAAGTCTCCTTTTATATAAGAAAAAATCTTACAAAGCCAAATACCTGGGGCTGGTGTTGTGGCTCAGTGGTAGAGAGCTTGCCTGGTGCGTGCAAGGCCCTGGGTTTGATTCTCAGCACCACATAAAAATAAATAAATAAAAATAAAGGCTTTGGGTACAACTAAAAGAAATAAATATATTTTTTAAAAAGCCAAATACCTTTCTCATTATACTTACTTATTATAGAAAATTGGGTTTCAGAGGCTGCTTTTCATTTTGAACTGTACCTTTTAATCCAACTGGTACATATTTCTTGGAAATGTTATGGAATTTCTATGAATCTGATTTGTTTATTCCATGTTCCAAAACTACACTATCTATAACTCAAATTTGTTATAATTTAGATATGAGATGTACCCCTGAAAACTCATGTGTGAGACAGTACAAGAAAGATTAGAATTGTAATAATTTTTTTTTTAATATTTTTTTTTAGTTTTCGGCGGATACAACATCTTTTTTTTTTTTTTTTGGTATGTGGTGCTGAGGATCGAACCCAGGCCGCACGCATGCCAGGTGAGCGCACTACCACTTGAGCAACATCAACAGCCTCTGTAATGATTTTTTAAAAATATTTATATTTTAGTTGGACACAATATCTTTATTTATTTTTATGTGGTGCTGAGGACCGAACCCAGGGCCTGGCATACGCTAGGCAAGTGCTCTACCTCTGAGCCACAACCCCAGCCCTAGAATTGTAACCTAATCAGTGTATTGATCCACTTGTGGATTCTTTTGGCATCTAGGATGTGGCTGGCAGAGGTTGGGGGGTATGGCTTTGGATAGGATTTTGTCCTTGGTAAGTGGAACTCTGCTTCCTGATGGCTATGTTTTGAGCTGCTTTTCTCCTCCATACCCTTCTTCCATGATGTTCTGTTCTGCCTCACCTTGGGCCAAGAGCTCTGGAGTTGGCTGACAGTAGACTAAGACCTCTGAAACAGACTGTGAGTGCCAAATAAACTTTTTCTTCTCTATGTTGTTCTTGTCAAGCCTGAAAAGGCTTGACAGATTTCTCTGTACTTTGGGCCCTGTTAGGATATTGTGGCATAATTTTCTTAATCACTTTTTTCTAGCTGAGTAAATCAACTAGGTGAGGTCTTAAAAGGAACTTAAACACCTTTAATCAGATATTTACCCTGAGGGCATTTCTTATTTTGAGACTTAATGATTTGAGAAAAAGAAGGATAGTTTTATTTTTTATTCTAGGAAGTGCTATGCTGTTCTTCAAATTTCTTTGCAAACAATGTGGTTTAATCTATCTCTTATATCACTTTATCATATGCAGTTAATAGAGTAATGGCCTACTGCAGAACTCTCCACAAACTCCTCCTTATAGCATCATCACCATAGCAGCTGTGTATGCTTGGCTTTTCAGATTGGTTGGTTGATGGTTCCTTCTCTGATCTTTCATCTCCCTCTTCTAAACTTCACTTCTCTAGGTCCTCCCAAAATAGTGTTATGGTCTAATTCTTACAATTAATCACTGTTTCTTAATACTCAGGTGGCTTTGTTGTCAAGGCTAAACCCCGCTTGATACAGAAATTGCTAATTCAGAAATGGGGTATTGCAATAATAAAACCCTGAAGTATGGCGCTGGCTTTGGGATAGGGTAGCAGACACAGACTGAGGTGAAGGGTGTAAGAATAGTGGAAATTACTATTGGAATCTGGGAAAAGGATGACCCATCTTATATAGCTGTGAAACAACTGGTTAAAACATTCCCTGCAGTAATAACTAATGGTCTGGGTAAGGAGATTTATAGGCATTATTTTGAAAATGCAAACTGGCAGTTTTGTAATTTGAAAGTATGCTTACTCTGTTTTGTGTTATATAACAGAAGATCTGGGGCTGGGTAATTCATAAAGAAAAGATGTTTCTCGCATATGCTGAAAAGTCCAGGCTTGAGTGGCCTTATCTGGTAAGCTTCTGATGAGTGCTGACTGTCTCAAAACATGGCAAATGGCCTCAATATGGTGGGATCACCTAGGAGAGATCAAATTTTGAGAGAGGAAGAAAGAGAGCAGAAAGGGGCCAGGCTTACTCTTTTATAACTACCCACTGCACTCCTGCAAGACCTAATTCACTCCAGGACACCAGCATTAATCTCTTCACACTAGCAATCATAACCCAACCTCCCTTCAGGGCCCCACCTGTTAGTGATTCCATCCCTTGAATATCACTGAATAGGCAACAAAGCTTACGCACCTTTGGGGGACACACTTAAGCCATATTGAAATCATAGTAGCCTCTTAATTGGGAGATTATGGAGAGGTCTGTGGGAGACTATTATTCTGTGTAGCTGTTATTGCTTTTATCCTCAGCAGCACTTTGGGGACACCTGTTGGTCAGCAGGACCAATATTCAGAAAGAAATCTATATGTAGAGCAGAGGACAAAATGGAACTTGAAAGCCATTCCCTGCATCTGAATATAGAAAGATTATTAAAATCTATTCAATAGTGCCTCACTCTGTCTTCTAGATCTTATTCCATTTTTGTCTAACTACTGTCGCAAATCATATCAATGAGATTTCTAGGAGATATTGGTTCCAACCTACCAAATTGGCTCTGCACAGTCTACCACCAAATGACTTTAAATATTAAAAATTTTAAACATTGAAGATGTAAGAAATATACCAGCATTTTTTAAAATCATTTTTTATTATGGCAAGGTATGCATAACATAGAAATTATGACTTTAACCAATTTTAAATGTAGAGGTTAGTGGTATTAAGTGCAGTTACATTGTTGTGCAGCCTTTACCATCATCTATCTCTAGAACTTTTTTCATCTCTTAAACTAAAACTCTGTAATCAATAAATAACTTCTCTTGCTCAGCCCCTGTCAACCACCATCTCCTTTCTTCTGTAAAACAGTTTATTGTGAGGCTTGGTGTGGTGGCACATTTAGATCCCATTTAGTTGAGAGGCTGAGACAGGAGCATCACAAGTTCAAGACTAGCCTCTGAAACTTAGCAAGACCCTAAGCAATTTAGTGAAACCCTGTTTCTAAATAAAGTATAAAAAGGGCTGGAGATGTGGCTCAGTGATTGAGTACCCCTGAGTTCAATCCCCGGTACCAAAAATAAATAAATAAATAAATAAACAAACAAATAATTTAAATTCTGTATATATCCGAATTTTGTTTTTAACACTCAGTTGATTACATTGTATATCTGTAGCACATTTTGTTCATTCATCTGTAGATATATACTTCGGTTACATCTACCATTTGGCTACTGTGAACAATGCTGCAATAAACACAAGTATACAAATACCTACTTGAATTATTTTGGTTATATTCCCAGAAGAGGCATTGCTGGATTAAGTGATAGTTATTTTACTCTTTTGAGGATCCACCATACTTTTTTCCATAACAGCTGTAGCATTTTGCATTCCTACTAGCAATTACATAGGATTTCTAATTTCTCCATATCCTTATCAAGACTTGTTTATTTTCTGTTTTTTTGTTTTTGCTATTGTGTGGATAGTAGCCTTTTTAATGAGTATGAAGTGGTACACCATTGTGGTTTTTGTTTGGGATGCTGGGGATTGAACTGAGGGCTTGCCATTTGCTAAGCAGGCACTATATCGCCGAGCTACATCTCTAGGCCTCATTGTGGTTTTGATTTGCATTCCCCTAAAGATTAGTGATATTAAGCATCTTTTTCTGTGTCTTTCTTGGCCCTTGAATATATATTCTTTGGAGAAATGTCTGTTTAAGCCCTTTGCCCATTTTATAGTTGGGTTGTAGATTTTCATTTTGTGTTTTATTTAATTGCCTTTTGTTTCTGAGATGTGGTCTTGTTATGTTGCCTAAGTGTTTCTCAAACTACTAGACTCAAAAGTGATCCTCCTTCCTTAGATTCCTGAGTAGCTGGCTTGCATGCATCACCAATTTGGGGGGGCGGGAATTGTTTTGTTTTTGAATTTATAGATTTTTTTAATACACTCTGGATTAACTCCTTATTGGATATATAATGTGCAAAATACTTTCTCCAGTTCTGTGGGTTGCCTTTTCATTCTGTTGATAGCATTTCTGCTAAAAGTTTTAAGTCTAAACTCCAGTCTACTACCAGTGATAAAAGATAGAAGCCAAAGAATCACATCTTTTCCCCAAAGAGCAGTGATATAACTAGACAAATTTAAAAATATATTTCAAGACTCTGGAAATTGACCAAACATTTGTCAAACTGAGAAATGTTTGTGTAACAAAAACTGCTGAACTGCTGATAAGAACAGTGGGAGCCAATAGGAGTCAGTTGATGTGTTTTTGCTTAGGGTTGTTCTGCTTTGAATCATTCTTACCCCAATAGCAGAATAATCCATGAAAACCAGTTAGCTGTGCTGCCAAAGAGAGCTCACTTAATTTGAAGCAGACTGCACAAAAACTCCATATCCCTGGGCATTGTTGAATTCTCCATGGCCAACAGATGTGGAAGGCCAATGTTATAGCTAGTCTGAGGTTGTGATTATGGTTGAAGCAAGCAACAGATCAGCTGAATAGATAGAAATTGAATACTGAGATCCAGGGAAGGAGATAACCTTTAGTGGACCTTGATACCCATGTATCCTTGGTGGTATAGAAGACTTGAACACACTCAGCATATGCTGGAGAGGTCTCTTGTTCTTTAGCTGAATGTGAGGCATTTTATGTGGACAGAAAGGCATAAGAAAGCCCAGCAGAAAGTAAAATTTAGGACAGATTTGTACACTACTCAACTTTGAGGTATTCCTAGCCCACACACAATGACAAAAAGTAGTGAAAGCTTTATGGGCTCTAGATGCTTGAGCATGACCTCTAAACCTTTGACCAACAAGCAGTGTGTCCAGGGACTACTCCTAGGAAATCAAGAGTAAAATAAAAAAGAGCCAGGCATGATAGCACACGCCTGTAATCCCAGCAGCTTGGGAGGCTGAGGCAGGAGTTTCGCGAGTTCAGTGCTAGACTCAGCAATGGCAAGGCACTAAGCTACTCAGTGAGACCCTGTCTCTAAATAAAATACAAAATAGGGCTGGGGTTGTAGCTTAATGGTTGAGTGCCATTGAATTCAATCTCTGGTATTCCAAATAAATAAGTAAAATACATAAATAAAATAAAAGTTAAAAAAAATAATACCTAACAGCTGGACTCCTATAATCTCAGTGGCTCAGGAGGCTGGAGCAGGAGAATCGTATGTTTAAGACCAGCTTCAGCAATTTAGCAAGGCCTTAAGCAACGTAGTCTTTGTCTCAAAATAAAAAATAAAAAGGGCTGGGATGTGGATCAGTGGTAAAGCATCTTTGGGTTCAATCCCCAGTACCTTCCCCCCCAAATAACAGCAACAACAATAAGGTGATTGATCAAGATATCATCAGCTACATAATGCAGTGGAAACAGATCCAGAATTAGTTCAGGCAAGTTAATAAGCATGAAAATCTACAAAAACAATATCAGCAACCCCCTGGGGGGTGTAAATCAGAATACGGGCATTGTTACATTATCTGTAATGTCATATCTTAAATACAAAAAGTAATAGACATGAAAATAAATAGAAAAATGTGATTTATACTCAAGAAAGGACTGAGGGTATAGCTCAGTGTTAGAGTGCTTATCCTGTGTTCAATTCCTCAGTACCATAAAAGAAAAAGTAGTAAATAGAAACTCTGTGAAGGGCTATGATATTGGACTTCACAGAAAAAAATAATTTCAAAGCATCTGTTTTAAACATGTTCAAAGAAATAAAAGAAAACAAAAATAATTGAAGGAAAGCATGATGACAATGACCTCTCACAGAGAAGATCAGTAAAATGGCATTATAAAAATAATAGAGGAATGGTTGTGCAGTTTAGTGATAAAGCATGTGCTTAGCTCAAATTTGAAAAACATTGATTTATACATAGATATACTTTAATGATCTCCAAGTAGGATAAATACAAAAATATCCATACCTGGCTGCATTGTTATCAAACTCTTTAAACCCAAATACAGAGAAAAACCCTGGAAAGCAAGGAAAAAACAAAACAAAACAATTCATGATATACAGGAGAACAGCAATATGGTGAACAGCTAGCTTTTCATCAGAAACAATAGAAGCCAAAAAGGAGTTGGATGATATCAAATATGTTGAAAGAAAAGGTTAGCAATCAAGAATTCTGTATCCATGTAATAACTGACACCCTGAAGAAGGTGAATAGATAAAATAGAAATATTCATTTGTAAATCATATATAATAAGGGTCTAGTATCCAGAATATATGAAGAATTATTTTTTTTTCAGTTGTTGATGGACCTTTATTTTATTTGCGTATTCATATGTGGTGCTGGGAATTGAACACAGTGCCTCACACATATGAGGCAAGTGCTTTACCGCTGAGCTACAACTGCAGCCCCATGAATAATTCTTACAAGTCAATAAAGCAATCCAATTTTGGGCCTGGGGTTGTAGCTCAGTGGTAGAGTTCTTGTCTATCACATGTAAGGCATTGGGTTTGATCCTCAGCACCACATAAAGATAAATAAATAAAATAAAGCTATTGTATCCATCTACAACTAAAATATAAGAATTTTTTTTAAAAATCCAATTTTAAGAGTAGGGATTTGCTGGGCTTGGTGGCTCAGGTGTGTAATTCCAAAGGCTCAGGAAGCTGAAACACAAACATCACAAGTTTGAGGCCAGTCTGGGCAACTTAGCAAGACCCTGTCTCGAAATAAAAAGAGTCGGGGATGTAGTTCATTGGTAGAGCACTCCTGGGCTCCATCACCAGTACTTTGAAAAAAGGTGGATGCATCTGGGATATATCTCAGCAGTGGAGTGTCCCTGGTTTCAGGCCCTAGTATGGTGGAGGGGAGTAGTTGTGGGGGAATGAGTCAAGGATCAGAATTAGGACTGGGAGTGTAGTTCAGTGGTAGAGTGCTTACCAATAATGTGCGAGGTCCTGGGTTCCATCCCAAGCACCACAATAGGGGGAAAAAGGATCTGAATAAATAATTCTCCAGAAAAAAAAATACACAAATGGCCAACTAGCACATAAAAAGATTTTCAACATTACTAGTCCTTAGGTAAGTGCAAATTGAAATCACAATGAAATACCACATTACAAATACTAGGTTGGCTATAATTTAACAAAGAGGAAAAACAGGGCTAAAAAAGCAAGGGTTGGCAAGGATATGGAGAAATGTGAACTCTTGTACATTGCTGATAGGAATGTGGAATGTCATAGCCACTATGGGAAACAGTTTGTTGATTTCTTTAAAATGACCATAATTCCACTCCATACCAAAAGAATTTAGAACAGTATTCACATACTGTGAATATATGCATAGTAATGTTTATAGCAATAATACAAGAGCCAAAAGGTTCGAACAACCCAAGTGTCCATTGACTTGTGAATGGGTAAACAAAACATGGTATACATACAATGGAATATTATTAAACCATTAAAATGAATAAAGTTCTGAGAGCCAGAACAATGTAAATAAGCTTCAAAAGCATTATAAAAAGATATGAAACTAGGTGTGGTTGTGCATGCTTGTAATCCCAGCAGCTGGGGAGGCTAAAACAGAAGGATTGCAAATTTGAGGCCAGCCTCAGCAATTTAGCAAGATACTGTCTCAAAATAAAAAATGCAAAGGGGTGGGTATGTAGCTAAGAAGTAGCAAGCCCCTGGGTTCCATTTCAATACTTCAAAAAGGAAAAAGAACCCAGTCATAAAAAATATCTCATACTGAATGATTTCATTTATATGAAATATTTAAAACAGGGAAATCCATAGGCAGAAAGCAGACTAGATGATATCCTGGGATGTGGGGGAATAGGGCTCAGATGATTACTTAATGGGTACAGGGAGATGAGAAAGTTTTGAAACTAGAAATAACTTTATTTTTATTAATGTGGTACTAAGGATCGAATGCATTGTCTCATACATGCTAGGCAAGCGCTCTTCCCCTGAACTCTAACACCAGCCCAAATTAGACATTTTAAAATGCTTCATTTTGTTTATAAGAATTTCTTGTCAAAATGGTTTTAAAAATGATTCTAGGGGTTCGGGATGTGGCTCAAGTGGTAGCATGCTCGCCTGGCATGCGTGGGGTACTAGGTTCGATCCTCAGCACCACATAAAAAGATTGTGTTCACCTAAAATTAAAAAATAAATATTTGGGGAAAAAAAGCAACAAAAATGATTAATTTTGTGTGTCAACTTTAGGGGACTAAAGGAGCCTAGATAACAGATAAATTATTTCTGGGTATGTCTGTGAGGGTGTTTAAGAGGTTGGTGTTTTAATCAGTAGACAAGATCTGCTCTTCTCTGAGGTGAGTAGGCATCATATAATCCATGGAAGCCCTGCATCGAACAAAAAGATGGAAAAAGGGAGAATTCTCTCTTCTTGATTTGAGGCATCTCTCTTCTCTTGCCCTTGTATATCAGAGCTCCTGGGCCTTTGGACTTGAACTAAATTACACCAGCTTACCATGAGCCAGCTTACCCAGAATAAATCTTTTCCTTCTTCCCGACCCCATCTCCTACCTCCTGTTGTTTCTGTTTCTCTGGAGAACCCTAATACTATGTTATTCAAAAACTGAGGCAAAATAAAAACATTCCCATTAGACAAAAGCACTCAGACAGTTTGTTGTTAGCAGATCTGCCTTGCATGAACTATTAAAGACTTTTCAAGCTGAAAGGATACAGATGGTAACTTGAAGAAAAAACACTGTAAATGTTAATTACAGAGGTATAAATATAAAAAACTGTAAATAAACTGTTCTTTTATTATTTTAACTGAATTAAAAGACATTTTCATAAGACTAATTAAAATTATAAAGTTGTGTTTATGAGATAAGTATGTAATGTATAATAGCAAAAGAAGGGAAGAAGTGGAGTTCTGTTGTAGCACAGTTTCTATATTTTACAGGAATTGATTTTTAGTAATCTGAAATAGATTATGATAAGCTATTGTAATTGCTAGAGCAACCATTAAGGAAATAAATACATGCATTTAAAAACAAAAACAGTGAAAGAAATATAATGACACACTAGAAAATATTTATTTAAAACACAAGGCAAGTAAAAGAGGAACAGAGTTACAAGAAATATAAGACATTTATTTATAAAATACGTAGAATGAGAGACATGTCTAACCAATCTTAAATAGATTAAATATTCAGTCAAAAGGCATATTTGTCACACTAAATAAAAAAGATTTAATTTTATTCTATGTAGAAGAAATACACTTTAGATTCAAAGGTACAAATAGGTTGAAAGTAAAATAATGGAAAGATGAGGTACTACATATACTAGAGTTGAACAATCCTAGAATGAAATAAAACTGTTTGATTCACAGTAGCTTCAGTAGCATCAAAAAGAATCAAATAGTGCCAGATGTGGTGACTGTAACTATAAAAATTGTAGAATAAGATATGGGATCTTATGAACTTGGGATAAGCAAACAATTCTTGTATGTAAGGTCAAAAAAGCATGAATCATCTGCACTCAGTGGCACACTCAGTTAATTCCAGCAACTCTGGAGACTGAAGCAGAAGGATTGCAAGTTTGGAAGCCAATCTCAGCAGTTCAGATGGCTAAAGGAAAAGAAGGGTAATAACCGTAACTACCCATACCACTATACAGCCAGTTTTTCTTTTTTTCTTTCCCTTTCTTTCCTTTCCTTTCCTTCCCTTTCTTTTCTTTCCCTTCCTTCCCTTTCCCTCCCTCCCTCCCTTCTTCCCTTCCTTCCTTCCTTCCTTCCTTCGATTTAACCCAGTACCCCCTGCTTTACCACTGAGCTTCATACCTGGACTTTTTTATTTTTTATTTTGAGACAGAATCTTGCTAAATTGCTGAGACTGGCCTCAGTCTTTCATTCCTCCTGCTTTAGCCTCCAGAGTTACTGGGATTAAAATCCTCAATTCTGTTTAATAACATTTCTAACATCCCGAAGATTTCTTATGCCTATCGGTAATTAATACCTATGCCCCTCCCCAGCCACAAGCAACCACTGCTTTGCTCAAGTACACCTGGTTGTACAGCCACTTGGGAAAATAATTGAGTGGTTTCTTCAAAAGTTTATTACAGGGCTGGGGCTGGGGCTCAGCAGTAGAGTATTCACCTACCACATGTGAAGCCCTGGGTTCAATCCTCAGCACCACATATAAATAAATAAATAAAATAAAGGGATTGTGTCAAACTACAACTAAAAAATAAATATTAAAAGAAAGTTTATTACAAACTTACTATATGACCCAGCAGTTCTTTACTTAGGAATCTATTCAAAAGCAGTGAACACATATTATTACCAAAAGATTTGTTGTTGTTATTTTTAATATTTATTTATGTTTTTAGTTATAGTTGGACACAATACCTTTGTTTTATTTATTTTTACATGATGCTGAGGATCAAACCCAGGGCCCTGCACGTGCTAGATGAGCTCTCTACCACTGAGCCACAACACCAGCCCCACAAAAGATTTGTTTTGAGAGTGATCATAGCAACATTATTCATAATATGCAAACATTGAAAGCATTTTAAATGTCTATCAGTTAGTGGATAAACAGCATAGAATTATTTCATACATTGGGATTCTATTCAGCAATCAAGTGGAACAATCTTCCCTGCATTAGGGAAGAATCTCAACAACATTTTTATAAGAGTTAAAGCAGCCAGATACAAAAGATGGCCTATTATATAATTTCATTTTTTGGATTTACATGGATTGTATATGAAAAAAGAAAATCTGCAAAGACAGAAAACAAAGAAGTGTTTGCTGTTGACTGGGGAGAAACATGGGATTGATTACAGATAGGGCATAAGAGATCTTGGGGGTGTTAGAATGTTATAAAACAGAATTGTGAGGATTTCAACATTTGTGGATTTTCTAAAAATCATTAAAGTTTATGCTTAATGCCAGTAAATTTTATGTATGTGAATTATACCACAATAAGGCTATTTTTAAAATATTGTATACACATGAAATTCCATGGCAGTGAAAACTTTTAGTAATTATTACTTTGGAGGGACTGCGATGGGGAATGAGCCCAATGTTTCAAGCATTACTTTAAAAAAATTTAATGTAGCTAACATCCATTGAAATAAATGAGCCATAAGCAAGATCTCTGAACTTTTGTTTTTCCAAATATTTTATTTTCATTTGCTTATTTCTTCAGATATTTTAATTGTTATTTTATTTGTTGCAATGATATTTAACCTGTTTCTGTATTGCTGTCATTCACATCTTTTTTGCAAATGGATAACATTCAATTCGATATTTTTATTGTAGTTTTTTGGTTTTTTGCATGGCACTCTACTATAGAGATACAGAGTTAAAAAGCCACAGAAGCCTGCTGGGACTTTAGAGTCAAAAAGAGGGATTAGACTACTTCCAGATCCCTACAGTATAAATAACATTCATTGACTCAGCAATCTCTAGGCACTGTTGATTGCTGACTATATTGTGGTGAACTAAATAGACAAGGTCCCTTTCCTGTGTCTGTATAAAGGACATCATGTTAGTTCAGAACTGGTGTTTAGGAATCTAGGTAAGATTAGGAAATGTTTCATGAGATATTTTCCTCTTATTGATTGTATTTTACTATATCTCATCAAATCAAAGATGCCACAAATTAAAACGCACCATTATCTTTTACACCTCAAAGTACATTTAATTAGAAGATGTGTCCTTATTTCACAGATATTCAAATGTAGAAGATGCCTTTAAATTTCTAATTATAGTAAAATACATGTAGTTTAAAATTAACCATCTTAGCTGATTTAAGTATACAGTTCAGTAATATTAATAAAGTACATTCATAATGTTGTATAACCAGTCTTCAGAACTCTTTTTACAAATAAAAGATACCCCTCCTTTTTTCTTGGTACTGGGGATGCTTAACCACTGAGCCATATCCCCTTTCTGTCTTTTATTTTAAAGACAGGTTTCTTAGGGCCTTGATAAGTTGCCCAGGCTGCCCTTGAATTTTCGATCCTCCTGCCTCAACCTCCTGAGTTGCTGGAATTACAGGAGTGCACCACAATGCCCAGCTAAAACAGAAGATAGGGGATGGGGATGTGGCTCACGTGGTAATGGCTCGCCTGGCATGCCCGGGTTGTTGGGTTCTATCCTCAGCACCACATAAAATAAAATAAAGATGTTATGTCCACCGAAAACTGAAAAATAAATATTAAAAAATATTCTCTCTCTCTCTTTAAAAAGAAAAAAATAATAAAACAATTAAAAAAATAATAAAACAGAAGATACCTTTTAAAATCAAAATATTAGCTGGATGTACTGGCACACACCTATAATCCCAATGTCTCAGGATTAGTTAGTAGATTAAGCTGCATATGTCAAGAGACTGAAATTAAAAGTTGCTTTAAAATGACAGAAATGTATTTTCTCCCATGTCCTCGATGGGTGTGGTGTCACATGCCTGTAATCCCAGCAGCTCTGGAGGTTTAGACAGGAGGATTGTGAGTTCAAAGCCAGCCTCAGCAACTCAGAGAGGCACTTAGCAACTCAGCGAGATCCTGTCTCTAAATAAAGTATAGAAAAGGGCTAGAGATGTGGCTCAGTGGTTGAGCACCCCTGGGTTCAATCCTCATTGCCAAAAGAAACAAACAAACAAACAAAAACCAAAAAACTATGCCCTTCAACTTCATGATATAAGATAGAGTTCCAATCATCCTAACCATACTCTAAGCAGCAGAATTGAGAAGGGAGGAAAGAAGTGGCATGCCTTCTCTAAGGACATGACTGAAATTGCATGTCTCATTACTTTTTTAAAAATAGTTTTGGTTGTAGATGGATACAATACCTTTATTTTATTTATCTTCATATGTGGTACTGAGGATTCAACCCACACTAAGCAAGCGCTCTTATCACTGAGCTACAACCCCAACTGTCTCACTACTTTACATCACAATAGGCAGGTCTCAGTTAATGGGACATATCAAGCTTCAAGGAAGATACAACCTTCTTGTGGTACATGGTGGTGCAGGCCTGTAATCCCAGTTACTTGGGAGGATGAAAGAGGTGAATGAAAAGTTTGAGGCCAGCTAAGCAATTTGCAAGACCCTGTCTCAAAAATAAAAAAGGACTTGATGCAGCCCTGTGGGAAAGCAACTTTGGGCTCAATTGCCAGTACCACAAAAGGAAAAAAAAAAAAAATGAAAATACAGTCTTCTTTCTGCACAGCCCTGTTCTAGCTAAAAATTAATAATTCTTTGTATCATTTATAAAGCTTGAATAAAAAGGTCAAAAATCTTTTAAAACCCTTTTTAGGGCTTCATGATTTTGAGCAGCAGGGGTCACTGTTGAGCAAGTATTTTTCTTGTTTCGGTGTTCTGTCTGCTCTTTTTCTACCAATTCTGGCTTTAAAAAATCTTGAAATTGTTCCTTCGGTCTTATTTGTGTGCTCAGTATTCAAATTAATCATGTTAATAAACTATGCCCCAAAATATGCCAACAGATTTGAATGACATCTCTCCCGCTCAAAAAAAAAACAAACAAAACTTTCTTCTATAAAATGATGTAATACCAATTTGGGACAAGTTGTTTCAAAACTATAATTCCTCAGCTACATAATTTGTAGAAAAAAATTACAATTTTATGTAAGTAAAGAATCTATGCAAATATATGACAAATCACTTAGGTTTGGGTTTGAGTGTTTTTTGTTTTGAATTCAGGGCAATTAATCACTCAGCCACATCCCAGTCCTGTTTTGTATTTTATTTAGAGACAGGATCTCACTGAATTGCTTGGGTCCTTGCTAAGTTGCTGAGGCTGACGTTGAATTTGTGATACTCCAGGCTCCCAAGCTGCTGGAATTATGGGCATGCACCACTTCGCCCAGCTCAAATCGCTTAGTTTTTGTTTTGTTTTGTTTGGTACTGGAAATTGAACTCAGGGGCACTTGACAAGAGAGCCACATCCCCACCCCTACTTTGTATTTTCTTTAGAGACAGGGCCTCACTGAACTTAGCGCCTCGCTTTTGCTGAGGCTACTTTTGAGCTTGTGATTCTCCTGCCTCAGCTTCCCAAGCCACTGGGATTATAGGTGTGTGCCACTGTGCGTGGCTCAAACACTTAGTTTTTAAGAACCTGCATATTTAAGACAATTCTATTCCTAAAAGACGACTTTTGATAGTATCTGCTTACTTAGGTTATGTTGAACTTCCTTGAAACAATAAGGAATGAACATTATAGTTGCTTCATGTTTTTCCTATGACTGCTTCCTTGTAATTGTGAGTAGATTACAAAAATATATTATTATATATCTGTACGTTCATATAATACTAATATACCTCTAGTTCAGCTACTTGGGAGGCTAAGACAAGATAACTTGAGCCCAGGAGTTCAGGAGCAGCCTAGACAACATAGAAAGATCCTGTCTCTTAAAAATAAATATTAAGAAAATAAAATCAGATTATGAAAGAATGTCAAATGTTAAACTTTTATTCACTGGCCTATAAATAATATGCCTAAAATTTTTCACAAATTTGTTGTAATGCCTTGATCCAAAATGTTTTGACACCCCTTTATGTTTTTGTGTGAGAAACTTAGAATTTGTGTTCAGCTGAAATAGTAAAATAACTGCAACAGTTATATTCTGTCAATTCTGTGAACCATTGTTTTATGAAAAATAGTTTACTAGAAAGGGTTTACTAGATAAAGCATTTAATATTGCTTTGTGTCTACCTTCTAAGGTTATTTCCTAAGATCCATTGCTACATTTAATTGATGTTAAATGTTCTCTTTTCTCGCCAATGACCCACACACAAAGATGAACTTGGTTTAAAAGAGCTGGCTGCAATATTAAGCTAAGAAAGCCAAGAAAAGACACACAGAGAGTAGTTTTCAAAAGTTTTCCAGTTGAGGGAGAGAGAGCTCTGCGACCTTAAGGATCAGCTTCCACACTGGACAGAACCCTGGAAAAGAGACAGTGAGCCCCAAGTTTTCTTTATTTTATAGCAGAGACATCAGAGGGGGATAAGGTTTCAAGGGTAGAGTCTTGTTTAGTGATGTCTCCTGGTCAGCAGATTGATTGACATCATGGTGAGTCACATCCATCTCAGGTGGTGTGTGGGATTTTAGGCAGAGCTGAGGCGGAGCCGCACCTGTATCATGTATTCAGTCCCTGACAGGGAGTTTGCAGAGCCAAGCCTATCCCTTCAAGAGGCTACTATGTGTAACACAATCCACACACAGCCTGCGGACAGCTGGTGACACTGGTTTTGTTAGAAGTGTAAATTCTTGAGTTCTGAGACTCTCTATCTAATTTTTCTGGTCCATTGGTTCTCACGTTTTAGGGTACATCATATCACCTTGAAGTTTTTTTAAGGTACAGATTGCCTCCATTTCCCTTCCTCTACCATTCCCCCAGGTACTCATTCTATAGGTCTGGGGTCCAACCCAAGAATTTGTATTTCTAACAAGTTCTGTGGTTAACGCTGATGCCCTTGGTCAGAGGACCACATTTTGTGAACCACTGATCTATTCTTTACAAACTTAAAGTAGGATACTTATGTGCAAAAGGAAGGAGTGAGGGATATATAAATCTGCATAGATATCCCATACATGTGCTGTTTCCCAGATATTCCCAGGTTTATGTGTCCCTTTCCCCTTCTTCACATACCATCATACTCTTATAGAGGCAGCAACATGCAGTCTATATAATAGACTGTACTAGGAAAATATAAACTTTTAAATTTTTTGTTCTTTTGTTTTATATCTACAGTTAAAGAAGAAATCATGTGAACAACACATAGCATGTTTATTTTATTAATATTTATTTTTTAGTTTTAAGTGGACACAACATCTTTATTTTACATTTATGTGGTGCTGAGGATCAAACTCAGTGCCTCAAACATGCTAGGCAAGCACTCTACCACTGAGCCACAACCCCAGCCCCAGCATGTTTATTTTTTAATTTACATTACCATGTATTCAAAGGAGCAGAGTATCTTATTAGGAGAGACATAGCATTTAATAGAACACTTTGAGTATACAGAATAATGATTATGCCTTTTTTTTTTTTCTCTTTCCCTTTCTGCTACTGGGAACTGAACCCAGATGTGCATACCCTTAACCCTTTTTCATTTTCATTTTGAAAAAGGATCTCACTAAATTGCTGAGGTCTTGAACTTCCAATCCTCCTGCCTCAGTCTCCTGAGGAGCTGGGATTATAGGTGTGCACCACCATACCCAGTTGATACTTTACTTTTTGTAGTTGTTGTTTTTTTTTTTTTTAAAGAGAGAGTGAGAGAGAGAGAGAGAATTTTAATATTTATTTTTAGTTTTCAGAGGACACAACATCTTTGTATGTGGTGCTGAGGATTGAACCCGGGCCGCACGCATGACAGGCGCGCGCGCCACCGCTTGAGCCACATCCCCAGCCCTACTTTTTGTAGTTTTGAATTGGGCATAGTGCTAAGAGGTTGGATATTTAGTGATAATATTTTGCTTTTACAGACTTCATTTCCCACCCTGGAGATCTCAAGCTTATTAATGTGTGTTGTTTACAGTCCAACTCCAAGTGTCTCTTAGGTCGTAATCTTTGATATTCTAGCTATTTTTGCAAGATGTTAGTTATATCATCTGTCCTTGATTATTTAGCTTTTAAAATACATGACAATTTTATGTATTCGTACTTAATTATAGGTGTACTCAGGGCTGGGTGAGTTGGCACCCCCTATAATCCCAGTGACTTGGGAGACTGAGGCAGGAGAATAGCAAGATAATTTTCTAAAGAATTTATTTTCAGGCTGGGGATGTAGCTCAGTGGGAGAGCACTTTGCCTAGGATACATGAGACCCTGGGTTTGAGCCTCAGTACCACAAAAAAAAAAGAAGAAGAAGAAGAAGAACTTAATTGTCAGTACTCTCATTTCTGTAATCTGTTGCACTGATAGTTGCTAAATGATCCTACTTTTGGTCACCAAGTATTATTGCTTCTTTTAAGAATCCTTATCTTCAAGCCATGGGTGATAGCTCATGCTTGTGATCCTAGCTATTGGGAGGCCAAGACTAGCAAATTTGAGGCCAGCCTGGACAATTTAGCCAGAGAAAAGAAAAAAAAGGGATGGGTATGTAGCTCAGTGGTACATATCCCTAATATGGGATGAGGAGAGAATACTTTCCTTCAGTTTCTTTATTTATTCCCATTGCCCCAGCATCGTCTTCTACTTGTATTATAATTTCAGTGGCTATATCTTCTCACTACCATTCCGGAGTTCAGTTTAATTTTTTCAGATTCTTCTTCCCTACTTTGTTGTTTCAAATTTCTAGCCTGGTATATAAGTTTCCTCATGATCCAGCCCCACCATGCTTAACAATTAATTCATTAGATTTATTGAGTTCAACAATATATCAGGCATTGTACTCAGCCCTGGAAATATGGTATATGTGACAGCATACTGTGTACCCTCCAAGAGCTTTCCATTTATGTGGAAGGTATTTTATTAAAGTTATTAGAAAATATTTATTATGTAATTAATCTTTAAATATCTGAGATGGGGTACTGCATTCTATTCATTGTTTCTCCTTCCCATCTGCTTCCCCTTCACTAGTTTCTCTACTTTGAATTTTAATGAACTATCTGGACCTTCTTATGGCTCCTTTATTTTGTACTGTTAATCTCTTGTTTGTGTGTTATCACTCTCCTTTTTTTCCTAATTAATTTTGATATTCCTTTAAGAACCAATTTAGATATATCTGCAGGCAGAATTAGTTGTCCCATCTTTTGTTTTGATATACATCTCAATAAGTGAATTATTTGTTTCTGTTTTCTTTATTGTAGAGCAAGAGCTCTTTAAGGACAGAGATATCTTTGTGTCTCATTGCCTAGAAAAGTGCCTGATATTTACAGGGTGTCAGTAATGTTCATTACATGAAATCAAGAGGAATTTTTGCAATACTAATAGCAGGGATTGAATTTAAATTGGCTTCAGTGGCATGTGTATTTGTTGATTTTTACAGTACTTTTTACTCGATATATGTATTTGCTTTTTTACATGGCCTTACTAGACAAGCTTAGATTATGAACACCTTTGTGGCAAAAATGGTAGCTGTGTTTAAAAGTACTCATTGTGGATACTTAATGGCAGTGGTTAGAAAGCAGTTTTCTGCATGTTGTATCTTAAACACAAAAGAGACACATTCCAGGATTCTGAATATCTCCTTGAAAAAGTAAATGCAAGTCAGGTGTGGTCATTTTAAAGTAATCACTCTGCAATAATGTGACCTTGAGCAGTAACCTTTTGTAATTCCTTATCTTGAAAGTGAAGAATGGCATGAAGACTTAAAAACACTAATACATGAAAAACACTTATAGCAGTATCTGGCACATAATATTCTTCTATTATTTATTTTTCCCACTTTTATTTTTCAAGTTTTACATTACATTTTTCCACATTTCTTATTAGTACATTATAATTGTAAATAATTATGGAACTTGTTATATATTTGTGCTAGGTGAGCGCTCTACCACGAGCCATCATCCCAGCCCCCAGCACTTTTTTCTGTTAGTTCTTTATCTCAAAAGATGGAATGAAATGCCTCAAAACTTTTTTGAAGCCCAAAGCATCTCTGAAAATACTATTTAGGCTTACAATGTCCACTATAATTTTTTTAAGTCTCCTGGGAGGATTATCTCTGAACTATTGAGTTGAATATAGTATAAAATGTTAAGTAAACTTGACACTGTTGACAGTGATTTTGTTTTTGCAGATGTTCTCAAATAGTGATGAAGCTGTAATCAATAAAAAACTTCCCAAAGAACTCCTATTACGGTAAGTCTGAATGCTAATTTTGAGTGGTTCGTTTTTTGTTTTGAGTATATATTATTTGTGTATTTAAATTGTTTTTTAGATTTGTTGTCAGTTTTCATTTATGTAAAGTCTTACCTGGTTTGTTTCAATCCCTCTACTGGGGATTGACCGAGGGCCTCATACATTGTAGACAAGTACTCTATACTGAGCTACATCTGCACCCCTTTTTATTTTGGGACACTCTTATTACATTGCCATGGCTGCCCTTGAACTTGCGATTTCTTTCCTCAGCCTCCTTAGGAGCTAGGATTATCCACCATGCCTGGCTTGATTTTTTTGTTGTTGTTGTTTTGTTATTGTTTTTGTGCCAGGAATTGAACCCAAGGACACTTAACAACTGAGCCACAATCCCAGCCCTTTTTATTTTTTATTCTGAGACAGTGTCTTCTTGGGTTACTTAGGGCCTCACTGAGTTAGTGAGGCTCACCTGGAACTATCTTATTCCACATTTTTTAGGTGTGAGTCAAGATATTTGAAAGTTTAATTTAGTAGCAGTTTTTCCAACTTACATCTATATTTGATTTTGTTTATTAATTTTACCTTTGCCCTATTCTTGTATATAGGTGGTATTGAGATAGGGTCTTGCTAAGTTGCTTAGAGTCCCATTGAATTGCTGAGGCTGACCTCAAACTTGGGATCCTCCTGCCACCAAGTGGATGGGATTATAGGCATGTGCCCACCATGTCCAGCTTACACATGGAGTGGAGCAATAAAAAAATTATTAAAGAAATTTAGCCAAGAGATAAGGGTACTAGAGAGAATATTTTCTGTAATTCTTTAGAGTACAGCACTGTCTACCTCTCCTACCTCTGCCCTTTCTAGCTTTGGTTACTGTTTTTGACACCAGTATAGTACCTTTTGATGAGCTATAAGGTCTTTTCTTAACAGAGAGATGAATCAGATGAAGATAAATTCCTAAATCATCCTGCTTTTTTACCAACAACTCCTCAAATTCCAGTGGCTTTTTTTCTAAGGCTGAGGGCAAGTGCACAAAAGACAAAGTCAGAGCATACAAGTGCTTAGAGCCAAACATTATGGCAAGTATCAGTCCATAGCCTCAGCTCTTGGGAAGCTGAGGTGGAAGGATCTCTTGAGCCCCAGGGTTCAAAACCAGGAAAAAAAAAACAAAAACAGGGGGTCAGGGGAAGAAGGAAGGAAGTTAGGATTGTGCAAAGGGGAGTGGGGGAAGGGGTGGGACTGTGGGGATAGGAAGGACAGTAGAATGAGACAGAAATTATTACCCTATATACATGTATGATTACACTACCAGTAAGACTCTGCACCATGTACATCCAGAGGAATGAGAAGTTGTGCTCCATTTGTGTATAGTGTGTCAAAATGCATTCTACTGTCATGTGTAACTAATTAGAACAAATTTTAAAAAAAAGATAATAAATAAACAAAAACAAAAAACCCCCCTCTGCTTAGATGTGTGGAATATAGCTCACATTCACTTATGTTCCATTGCCACATGTCCAAGCCTAACATTTATAGAGTGGAAGAGTATATAGGTGAATGAATCTGTGAATATATATGAATTTATCATGTATATACAGACATATATGAACTTTCTAATTCTACCTGTTCTCCTCACTCTTAGGCACTGGGCAGAGTGAAGAGTAACATAACTATATCCTAGTACTGCTACTGCCTCTCAGGTTAGGACACTACCAGCCATGCCAGGGTTTGGGAGTGAGAAAAGTTAGAAATATCTGTCCTTTCTTAGTAGTCTTGAGTTGAGTGGTTGGGAAAAAGGAAATTGAAGAAAGAAGGCATGTGTTTGACTTCTCACATTGGAACACTAGAGGTATTTTATCCTTAGTAACATTTTTGTCAATGAGAATTTGGTTCTAATGTATATATATTATATTGGTACTGACCAATGTGTGCATTATGGGTTAAATTAGCTCCTTTCTAAGCTAAGCAGGAAACTTCACTACTGTTAGGATTTCTAGGGGAAATTAGTTGAGTTCCAAACAATCAATTCTGAACTTAAAGTTGAAAACAAGTTCCTTCCTAAATTGGAGATCAGATGAAAAAGGGAAACTGACATAAAACATACTACTTATTAGTGCATTTAGATATATAAAACAATTAGTTTAATCTTTGTTTAAATCATTGAAGACAAAGAGGAAAGAGGCTTTTTTTTTTTTGCGCTATTGGGTATTGAACCCAGGGACATTCCACTACTGAGCTATATCCCCAGCCCTTTTTATTTTTTATTTTGAGACTTGCTAACTTTTTTGCTAATTGCTAAGGCTGACATCAAACTTGGGATCCTCAGCCTCTCAAGCTGCTGGGATTATAGGTGTGCTCCACCATGCCTCGCTGGAAAGAGGCTTTGATATATTTGACATTAAACTGGACAGATAGGGCTGGGGATGTGGCTCAAGCGGTAGCGCGCTCGCCTGGCATGTGTGCGGCCCAGGTTCAATTCTCAGCACCACATACAAAGATGTTGTGTCCGCCAAATACTAAAAAATAAATATTAAAATTCTCTCTCTCTCTCCCTCTCTCTTTAAAAAAAAACTGGACAGATAACTATTGGTCAGTGGTTAAATATTAATAAATTTAGTTTGGGGCATTTGTAATTTTAAGAAATTCATCTATTTATGTTTGTTTGTTTTTGGTACTGGGAGTTGAACCCAGGGGCACTTAACCATTGAACCACATTCCAGCTCTTTTTATTTATTTATTTTTTAAATGTTGAGACAAGGTCTTGTAAGTTGCTTAGAGACTAGCTTAGTTGCTGATGCTGGATTTATTTATTTTTTATTTTTATTTTTTTTAGAGAGAGAGAGAGAGAATTTTAATATTTTATTTTTTTAGTTTTCGGCGGACACAACATCTTTGTTTGTATGTGGTGCTGAGGATCGAACCCGGGCTGCATGCATGCCAGGCAAGCGCACTACCACTTGAGCCACATCCCCAGCCCTGATGCTGGATTTAAACTTGGCAATCCTCCTGTCTCAGCTTTCTGAGTCACTGGGATTGCAGGCATATGCCACCACACCCAGATGTTTCTTACTTTTCTATATTTCTATATTTATTTCACAAAGGCTTTAATTACAGAAAATAAATATTTTTTTTAAGTACTGGGGATTGAACCCAGAGGCACTTTACTACTGAGCCAAATCCCCAGCCTATTTTTATTTTTTTTATTTTGAGACAGTCTTGCTAAGTTACTATGAGATTCACTAAGTTACTGAAGCTGACCTCAAACTTAAGATCCTCCTTCTGCAGCTTTCTGAGTTCCTGGGATTACTTATCTTTTCCAATATTTAATTTTTTTATTCCTTACTTTATAATCTCCAAGGTAATGTTGAATGGAGATGATTCTATAGGTCAGTCCTATCTTGTTCCTAATCTTAATGGAAATCTTTTTTTTTAATGCTACCCTTAAATATACAGGATTTTGAAAAAAAAAAACCTTTATTGTATCATAGTATCACTTTATAATCCTTTTCACTTAATGTATCATGGACTTCTATATATGGAAGTAAATATAACTTGACCAAATCATTTATTGTGGCTGTGCAGTACT
The DNA here is from genome assembly GCF_047511675.1 of Marmota flaviventris. Lineage (NCBI taxonomy): Eukaryota > Metazoa > Chordata > Mammalia > Rodentia > Sciuridae > Marmota > Marmota flaviventris. Next base: position 55,723,242 of record NC_092514.1, on the reverse strand, counting down.
CCATAGTAGAAGCATACTAATTGTTTTAAAATAATTTACCTTCTGTTAGGTGCTAAGTGTTTTCCCCACCAATTTACTAACATGACACAGCTTAAGTGATTTTTCTTCTTGCAAATCTTTGAAACCATCCATATTTGTCTTATTAGTATAATATCCTGTCATGAATTATTAAAACAAAGAATATAATTTTCTTTAACATTTTTAAACTTACAGAAAAGTTGCAAGTCCAGTACAAAAGCCCTTTTCATTTGCAAGTAAATTTCTGACAGGATCTCCCATCAATTGCCCTGCTTCCTATAAATAAGAAAAATATCTGGAAACACCTTTCTTTGTTTTCTTTGGTACTGGGACTTGAACCCAGGGGGTCTTTTTCACTTAGTTACATCCTCAGGTCTTCCCCCCTTCAAAACAGGTGTTTAATATAAAAATTCTACAATTAGTTTATTATAGATTTTCATAAAAATTTTTAAATAATTTCTATCTGTACTCCAAAAAAAGGTGTTCTACCTTTTATAGTCTTCACTGGCAGTGCATTCTGATGGTAAAGAGAACATCTTACAAATATTCCAGATGATTTGATTAGAATGTATGAAGAGCCTGGTATGGTGGCGCACTGCTGTAATCCCAGCGGTGCAAGAGGCTGAGGCAGGAGGATCATGAGTTCAAAGCTAGCCTCAACAATTTAGTGAGACCCTAAGCAACTTAGCAAGACCCTGTCTTTAAATCAAAAAAAAAAAAAAAAAAAAAGAAGATAGAGTAAAAACCAGAGTCCCTAGAGTAAATTATTAAAAAAGACTTGTTTGGTCAAGTTTAAGTTTTAATATGGTTATAAACAGTAAAATATACTTGCATTGAATTTTTCAAAGCAAAAATGGTTTTTCCATTTTTTCATTTTGTTTATCTTTCCCAAAACACTTTTTTTTTTTTTTTGGTGGGGGGGTGGAGCCAGGGATTGAACGCAGGGGCACTTAACTACTGAGCCACATCCCAGCCCTATTTTGTATTTTATTTAGAGATAGGGTCTCACTGAGTTGCTTCCTCACCATTGCTGAGGCTGGCTTTGAACTTGTGATCCTCATTTCTCAGCCTCCCAAGCCACTGGGATTACAGGTGTGTGCCACCACACCTGATTCCCAAAACACTGTTTTTTAAAAAAATATTTATTTTTTTAGTTGGAGGTAGAATCTCCTTACAGAATCCAAAGTGGTCCTAATTAAAGGCAGGTCTACTAAATACCTGAGTCCTTGTTTGAATCTCTTCATCACCTCACAACAGACGGCACAAAGGCTTTAATTACAGAAAAGAAATATATTTTTTTAGGTACTGGGGTTTAAACCCAGAGGCACTTTACCACTGAGCCACATCCCCAGCCTATTTTTATTTTTTTATCTCGAGACAGTCTTGCTTGCTAAGTTTCTGAGAGACAGCATTAAATTACTGAAGCTGACCTCAAATTCATGATCCTCCTTCCTCAGCTTCTTGGGTTGCTGGGATTTCAGGGGTGCACCACTGCATCTGGCTCCAATAATGTCTTTTTAAAAAATATTTATTTATTTTTTAGTTGCAGTTGGGCACAATATCTTTATTTTATTTATTTATTTTTATGTGGTGCTGAGGATCGAACCCAGGGCCTCACACATGCTAGGTGAGCACTCTACCGCTGAGCCACAACCCCAGCCCTCCAATAATGTCTTGATAGCAAAACAGTCCAGTTCATAATCATTGTGTTGCTTTCGATTAATATCTTTTTTATAATAACTTTATTTTATTTATTATTTTTTTAATGTGCTGCAGAGGATCGAACCCAGTGCCTCATATGTGCTAAGGCAAGAGCTCTACCACTGAGCCATAACCCCAGCCTGATATCTAATTTTTTTTTCTAAATATTTATTTTTTAGTTGGACACAATATCTTTATTTTTATGTGGTGCTGAGGATCAAACCCAGGGCCTCACATGTGCTAGGCGAGCAATCTACCACTGAGCCACAACCCCAGCCCCTAATATCTATCTTTAGTCTGAACAATTCCTCAGTATTTTGTTGATTTTGACACTTTTGAAGATTACAGTTCAGCCATTTTGTAGAACTTCCTTCAGTTTGAATTGTCTTATGTTGGGCTGGGGATGTGGCTCAAGCGGTAGTGCGCTCACCTGGCATGCGTTCGGCCCAGGTTCGATCCTCAGCACCACATACAAAGATGTTGTGTCCGCCGAAAACTAAAAAGTAAATATTAAAAAAAAATTGCATATTGACACTGATTAGAAGTTTGAAATCAAACCCTTGATTCAAATGTTGGTGAATTGTCTTATGTTTCCTGGTAATTAGATTCAGGTTATGCTTTTCTAGTAGAAAAAACACAGAAGTGATGCTATATACTTCTCTTTGTATCCTGTTAGTTGGCATATACTTTCAAGTTGACTTATTACTTTGTTCACTTTGATTAATAGACTAAAGCAGTGTCTGCCAGGCTTCTTTAATGGAAAGTTAAGTCTCTCTTTATAATTAATAAGTATTTTACAGGAAGTATTTTGAAACCATGTAAATATTTCCCTTCTCATTAAACTTTATTAATTTTTAGCTGTCTGAAGTTATGGTTTCCTTTGTAGTCAGTTAGTTATAAATTATTACTCAACATTTGTTTTGATATTTGAATTATCCCAGATTTTTCCAATGGGAGCCCTCAAGCTGGTTCCCATGAGTTTTTTTTTTTTAAATGTATTTTATGAGCTGTTGGTGGACTTTTATTTATTTTTAAGTGGTGCTGAGAATTGAACCTAGTGCCTCACACATGCCAGGCAAATGCTCTACCATTGAGCCACAACCCCAGCCCACCCGACATGAGGTTGTTAATGTTTTATTTTTGGGTTTTTGGTACCAGGACTTCAACCCCGGGGTGCTTAACCACTAAGCCATATTCCCAGCCCTTTTGATTTTCAATTTTAAGACAGGGCCTCCCTAGGTTGCTGAGGCTGGCCTCGAATTTGAGATTTTCCTGCAAGAGCCTCCCAGGTCACTGGGGATTATAAGCGTGTGCCACCACACCTGATGCCAATGACATTTGTCTTTTCTCTATAACCTTTGAGCACTTACTTGATTTCTGTTGCAAAATTTTTCAGGTTGATCTTTTTTTCTATGTTCCATTTCTCCAAGGAGCCCTGATAGCATTTGGTGAAGAGAGGAATTTAGAAATCAAAATCTGGATGCTAAATGTCCTCATTGTCATTGAGGCATTGCTACCCCAGGGCGCCAGCAAATAGCTTGGGAATATGAAAATACACACACACACACACACACACGTGTTCATACACTTTTATACTTATTTCTAATCTGTTAAAAACTGTTTCCTGGGCTGGGGCTGGGGCTTAGTGGCAGAGTGCTTACCTCGCATGTGTGAGGCACTGGGTTCAATCCTCAGCACCACATAAAAATAAATAAATAAAAAATAAAGGTATAGTGTCCATCAACAACTAAAAAAAAACAACTGTATTTCCACTGATAATTCTTAATTCTAATCAATTATTACATTCTGTCTAGTTTTCTCCTTTTCCAGATTTGTAACTTCCTTTTATGAAAGTGATAAACCAGACTTCTGTTATGGTTAATGTATATATTCAGTCCCCCAATAATAATCAGTCCTGCAGTACTGCTGCTCCCTCTCAATATGATCCATACTTCACCCCTGCAGGTTCAAACTCTGCATGCCAGGCCACAGTCCTTCTCTTGCACGGATACATTCTTATCCTGAATGGATTCCTGAGCCCACACTAGGTTTCTCCTCTGTGTGGGAGCCCTCTATTCCCTGCTCAGGCTCTGATGCTCATTTCCCAATATATTGTGTGAGGCCACACTCCTTATGGATCCTTACTTTACTTTGCTTGGATTTCGACGTACTGCTCAAGCTTTTGCCCCAGCCCGGAGTTGATGCTTACTTTGTTGTGCTCCCCGTTTTTTATCATAAAATTATTTTTTTTTGATTTTTTAAATCTATTTTGAAACACTGTGCTGTGCTCCTCTTAATACCCTTCCTTCTTTCTGTAGTAGAATGAAAGAACAACAACAAAATATATGTGTTTTTTGAAGAAACTTATATTATAAACAAATTATTTAAATCTTCGCCCATTTAATATTCTTTCTGAAGTAGCATAGGAAAGCCTTAATAAAAGCCTCCTCTTATTAGTAAGTTCGTGAAAAGATGCTCAACATCATTAGCTATCAGAAATAAATGCCCATTAAAACCACAATGAGTTATCACTTTACATCACCTAGGATGTCTGTAACTAAAAAGTATTGTCAAAGACAAGAAGAAATTGACCTTCATAAATTGCTGGTAGAGATTTTTTTAAGATATTTTTTTTTAAGATGACATGGTTGCTCATAACTTAATCTCAGCAACTTGGGAGACTGAGGATAGCAAGCTCAAGACCAGCCTCAGCAACTTAGTTTTGAAACCAGTCTCAAATAATGTTGAGAAAGGGCGGGAGATGTAGCTTAGTGGTAGAGGACCACTGGGTTCAATTCCTACACACACTCCACACCCATACACACAAGCTAGTATGTCCACTGTGGAAAACAGCTTGGTAGTTCGTCAAAAGTTAAATATAGAAATACCGCATAATCCAGCGTTTCTGCTCCTACATTTAAGAATTGAAAATAAATGCACTTGAAAACTTGGAATGTTTGTAACAACAGCATTATGCACAGTAGTTAAAAAGTGGAAATAACCCAGTTGTCCATCAAAAGAATAGATAAAATACAAAATACCCATATAGTGGAACATTACTTGGCCATTGAAGGAACAAAATATGGATATGTGCTACAACATGAATGTATGTTTTAAAACATGCTTATTGAAAGAAGCCAGACCAAAAGGCCTTACTTATTACTGTGTTATTCCATTTATGTAATATCCAGAATAGATAAATCAATGGATACAGAAAGTAGAGTAGAGGTTTTTTGGGGTTGAGTGGTGGGTGGGAAGTGATGGGGTTCTTTTCAGGGTAATAAATATGTAGAACTCAGTGATGGAGTGCTGCATAGTATGTGTGATCCCTAGCACTACAAAAAAAAAATTCTGGAGTTAGTGATGATGGTTGCACAACATTATGGTTATATTTTTAAAAATCTCTGAAGGCTGAGAATGTGGCTCAGTGATGGAGTGCTTGCCTAGTACCTTGCCTGGATTTCACCCCCAACACCAAAAAAGAAAAGCAGCTGGGGGGAAATCACTTAATTATGCACTTTAGAAGGTAAGTTTTAAGCTGGATACAGTGGCCCATGTGTATAATCCCAGTGACAAAGAGCAAAGCCAGCCTCAGAAATTAGCAAGATCCTGTCTCAAAGTAAAAAAATTAAAATGAAATGGGGATGTAGCTATGTGGTAAACATCCCTGAGTTCCTTCCCCATTGCCTCCCAAAAAAGAAGTTAAGTTTTATGGTGTAGATAGTAATAGAGGTAGAAATATAAATTTTAAAACAAATTCTGCCAGTGTTTTTTTGAAAAACAAAAGCTTATGATATATGCCGATGTGGGAATATTCAGTAATTCTTTAACCTTATCCCACCTTTCCTTCCTTCTTCCTTCCTTCCTTTCTCATTCTTTCTTTTTTCTATTTCTATATATATGTGATAGAGTCTGTCACAGCTAAAGGAAGCAAACAAATGAGAAAGGAAACAGAAAATGGGGTTATAGAAATGAGAAAGAAAAGAGGTGGACACACAAACTGGATAGGGCCTCCTATCCACAAGCCTGTGCAGCCCTGATATGGTTGCACCCAATTCTTTTGCATCAAGAAGCTGATCTTTCTGGCTGGGGTTGTAGCTCAGTAAGTAGAGCATTTGCATGTCATGTGTGAGACCCAGGTTCAATCCCCAGCACCAAGATAAAAAGAAAAAAGTTGATCTTTTGAGCCATTACCATGGTGTAGATCCATTGGCAGGTTTTATAGCTTTCCCTCTGTCCCTCAGTGAGCCCTAGATAGCAGGATTCTACTTAGGGTCCTGTATCCATCTTCCACATTCCCTTCTTGTACCATCACAGTCCTGGCAATGAACTTCAGGTGTTTTGCCACAGTCTTGAATTTAAGCTTTCACTCTGCAGGACCCCACACAGTGAGGACTTGGCTGACCTAAAGCCTTATCCTACCCTTTCTGACTTAAGTGTAACAAAGATTTTGTGGATTTTTTTCTTCAATGGTGATGTCTCCTTTCTATGATATTATGAGTCCTAATGACAATGTGAAGGTAAACTCACAGATGATTTTTTTCAATGGATGATTTGTAGTTATTAGTTTATTAAGAATGAATTCTTACACATTTCTTCATAGCCATTATTTAAGTTATTGCTGGTTACCTCTGGTGAATGGAATTAAAGAGTAAAGTCTTTCCTTGTTCCAACTCTAGATATTATAATTGTTTATCAGAAAAAAAAAAAAACACTGCTAAAGGCAAGATAAGCAGTTGGAAAGTTGCAATTTTCTTTTGTGAGGGTCAATGGTAGTGCTGCTAAATCTAGAAAGAAAATGGACCCAAGTTAGAGACTTTTTTTTTCCAGTGCCAGGGATCAACCTTAGGAACTCTGACATGCTAGGCAAGTGAGCTACCACTGAGCTCTCTCTCTGCCCCATAATGGAGAGATTTTTAAGTGTTGAGATTAGCGATGTATTTCTTGAATGATTTAATGGGATTAAGTTTTTAGACATTTATTTTTTTAGTTGTAGGTAGTCATAATACCTTTATTTTTATGTGGTGCTGAGGATCGAACCCATTGCCTCATGCATGCTAGACAAGTGTTCTACCTCTGAGCCACAACCCCAGCCCTTGATGTGTGATACTGGGAAGGTATCAAGGATGATGCCCATGCTCTTTGCTTTCTAGTGAGTAGATGGTGCGAGCACTCACTAAAATAGAGAAAATAGGAGGAAAAGATTTAATGTAAGGTCAGTAATTATATTTAATTATAATTCTCTTTAAAAATTTGTTTTTGTAACTGCAAGTTCTAAAACCTCCAACTCAAATTGGCTTAAACAGTAAGGGAGATTATAAAAGGAAATACAGACATTAAACCAAGTAATCAGGTTGGTTGGCTTAGGGAATCTCAGTGTTATCATTTTTCTTCTTTTGTTCTGTAAAGAATAGCATCACTTTGGTCCTAAAGCTGCTTTTCCTTATGGGCACAGGATAGATGCCAGCAAATAATGGATTACATGGGGGATGGGGTTGTAACGCAGTGGTGTAGTGTAGTAGTAGAACGCTTGCCTAGCATGTATGAGGCACTGAGTTCGATCCTCAACACCATATAAAAATAAAAAATAAAATAAAGGTATTGCATCCATCTACAGCAGAAAATATTTTTTAAATAATGGGTTACATGTTTATTTTTTTTTATTTCAAGGGAGAGATGGACTAGCATTGATACCCATATAAAGTTTCTTCTCAGATCTTAGCCAAATAGGTCTAGATTAAATTCAATCACAGCAAGTGGCTTAAGCTAGTGAACTGGGATGGACCTAATATCGGTGAGTCAATCCACATTACTCACCACACATAGAATGTAGCATACCTAAAGGAATCATGAATGTTCTTCAGATAGTTTTCCATAGACTATTGGTGATTTGTTGTTGTTGTTTTACCACGGATTGAACCCAGGGCACTTAACCCACTGAGCCACATTCCCAGTTGTTTGTTTGTTTCTTTTAGTTGTAGTTGGACACAATACCTTTATTTTATTTATTTACTTTTATTGGGTGCTGAGGATAGAACCCAGGGCCTTGTACATTCAGAGCAAGCGCTCTACTGCTGGGCCACAACCCCAGATAGACCCCCAGTTGTTTTTTTATTTTTTATTTTGAGACAGGGTCTAACTGAGTTGCTGAGGGTCTCAAAGAAGAGTGTGCTATAGTTTGCATTGTTTATTGATAAAAAATTAAGTTGTTTCTAGCTTTTTGGTTTATTTTTGTATTTGTTTTGCTGTATTGAGGATTGAACCAGGGGGTGCTTTACAGTGAACTGTATCCCCAGCCTTTTTTTTTTCTTTTTCTTCGGAGACTGGGGCTTGCTAAATTGCCCAGTCTGGCCTTGAACATGCCACTTGAACCCAGGAGTACTTAATCACTGAGTCACAGCTCCAGCCCCTTTTATTTTTTATTTTGACACAGTATCTCACAGAGTTGCCTTGGTAAATTCATGAGCCTAGCTTTGAATTTGTGATCCTCCTGCCTCAGTTGCTGGGATTATAGGCATGTGCCTCCATGTTCAGCACAATTCTTTTTTTAAAAAATATTTATTTTTTAGTTATAGGTGGACCCAATATCTTTATTTTTATTTTTATGTGGTGCTAAGGATTGAACCCAGTACCTCAGGCATACTAGGCTAGTGGACCTCTGAGCCGCAACCTCAGCCCTCTGCCCAATACTTATATTCAGATTTCTAAAGATAATTGTCTCTAGAATCAAGTACAAAGAAAAAATAGAAGTCAAGGAGTTACTAAATAATAACCAATATATAAACAGACTACTTGAGTAGTGATAGAAGGAATTCAAGTACTGAAGCTTATCACATCCATCTTCCTAAGACAGGCGAATTAGGACTAGAAGGACTAAGCTTTTATTACTTGTATAGAGGAGCACAGTGATTATGTTTGTCCTCTTTAAAAAAAAAATTCTGTAATGTCCAAGTCAAGGTGAAAAGCTAACTCTGGAATCGTCACATTTAGAACCCCATTCTTTTTGTGTGTGTGTGTGTGGTACTCGGGATTGGACCCAGGGGCACTCTACCACTGAACTATATCCTAAATAGTGGGTGACAACCCCATTTATGTATTTATGTATGTATACATGAATTTATTTATTTATTTTTAAAACAAGCTGGCCTTGAATGTGCAATCCTTCTGTCTCAAATCCTCCTGTCTCAGCTGCCCAAGTAGCTAATATTACAGGCATGAGCCACCTTGCCTAGTTCATTTAGTATGTTCTAGTAACACAATTGTGATTGTTGAGATGTTGTGCTCCATGGGGTATTATGGTGTGGATATGAAATGTCCCCCAAAAAACTCTTAATGCAGGAATATTCAGAGGTGAAATTATTAGATTAAGAGAACTGTAACCTAGCTGGGCACAGTGGCACACTCCTGTAATCTCAGAGACTTGGGAGACTGAAACAGGAGGATCGAAAGTTCAAAGCCAGCCTCAGCAACTTAGCAAGGCACTGAGTAACTCAGTGAGATTCTGTCTCTAAATAAAATAATGAATAAGGGCTGGAGATATGACTCAGCAGTTAAGTGCTCCTGGGTTAAATCTTTGATAGAGAGGGTGGGGGACATAAAAGCTGACTAAAATGTGAAGTCTCCTAAGTCTGCACACACTTGACCACCAGCTTGATATTTCATGTATGTTGTTTTTGCTGTCTTTTGCGGAGAACCTTTCTATTGAAAGATTATTAGAGACTACTAAGATGAATACTTGTAAAGCTTCTCACCTCTCACCCCCATGTAATATTACTCAGGGTAAACATAAGAATATTTAGGTTATTAAACTCCATACAAAGATACTGAATAGTGGGTGACAGGATAAAGAAGCATTTCAGCAATGAAACAATATTTGTTGTATTAGGTAGATTTGTTATAAGGTAAACAGTATATTATTTTATTGAGGTACACAGATTGAGACAGTATTTTTATTTGGAAGTGGAGTGGGTAGTATTTTAATATTATCAGAATTTTAAAATATGGTTAATTTGCTTTATTAAGAGTCATCAGAATGAAACCAAGTGTGCTTTGAGGGAACAAGAAAGGTACCCAGCTTTTCCTTTTTTGGGTTTACCTGCCATTTAGAAACTGAAAAGGGTAAAAAGGAAATAAGCCAGGTAAGATATAGGAATAATGAAGTGAAAAAAGAGTGGAAAACAGAAATGGTTTAAAAAGCAAAATATAATAAAAGCAAAAATAATTAATACAAAACAGGTAAAGAAAAAGAAATATTACAACAGCTGTAAGGAAAAGTTGAAGGTCTTACTAGATCCAATTATTTTCTTGGTATCTGTACTCACATATAACATATCCAAAACAAAAACTTGATTAAGCCATAACATAGTTTCAGTGTTCCACATTTTAATTAATGGCACCTTTAACTACCCAGGTCCTGGTACCAGAAATGTGTTCTCGAGCCATCTCATCCAGTCCATCATCAAGTTCTACCCTGTTTTCTGTATCTCCCTGGTAGCAGACGTAGTCTAAGCCTCCATTACCTAGACAGTAGTGGTGTTCTCTCTCTCTCTCTCTTTTTTAATATTTATTTAATTTTTTAAGTTTTCGGTGGACACAACATCTTTATTTTATTTTTATGTGGTACTGAGGATCGAACCCAGCACCCCGCGAATGCCAAGCGAGCACGCTACCACTAGAGCCACATCCCCAGCCCAGTAGTGGTGTTCTCTTAACTGATAGGCTTGGTGCCACTTTTGTGCCCTGACAGTCTGGTCTCCCCATAGCAGCTATACTGATGTTTGTTTATGTCTTTTGTGGTACCAGGGATCAAACCCAAGGCCTCATGCATGCTAAGCAAGTACTCCACCACTGAGTTACATTGCTATCCATTTTTTAAATTTTGAAATGATCTTGCTTAGTTGCCCTAGCTAGCCTCAAACTTGCAATCCTCCTGCTTCAGCCTTCTGAGTAGCTGAGATTCCAAATAGGTGCCACCAGACCCATTGTATAATGATCTGTTCCTAATATAAATTAGATAATATCCCTCACTGACCTAACCCACCTTTGGCTTCCCTTAGACTTGGAATATAATCTAAACAGTTCACTATGGCCATAAAGCCTTCTTAGTCTGGCCCTATCTAACTCTAAACTTTGCTCACTCTCCTTATCTATAAATGGGAATGGTAATAGTACCTATCTTGTAGGAACATTGTAAGGAGTTGTTACACATATAAAAATGACTTAAAATAATACCTGATATATAATAACTCATTAATGGGCTATGGTTCTACTACTATACTACATCTTCACTGCTTCTTTTAATCTTTCATCACACACTCACTGTTTCTTTACGTGAATGTTCTTTTTCTTAGATCTTGACAATTCTGGTTCCTTCTATTATTGAGGTCTAAAATCAAATATGTATTCCTAGAAAAGGCTTTCCCTGACCACTCGTCATTTTTACTTTGCTATCTTTATTGTAGTCATTAACTTCCTTAAATTTTTTCACAGTTTTTTACTTACTTTGTGTCTACCAACAGCTCCTAGACCACAAGCTGCTTAACTGCAGGGACCTAAAACAATGCCCATTGAAATATATTCTGAATGAATACATGAAACTCATAGCCCTCCTTTTTCCCCCCTCTCTTTATACATTCGGTCCTCCTTAGAGAAGGCACACTCTTTACATATTACTGAAGACTGCCTATGGATACCTTTTTAAATTTTTTCATCTTATTATTTCACCATACTTTTTCTCTGAACTTGTTCAGTGACTTTTCTGCTCCTTGTTGGTATCTTGCTGAGATCACAGGAATAAATCAGTTTAAAAAAGAAGGTAAATAAAGCATAAGGGAAGTTTTTTGTAACCAATTCAGTTACTATTCCTAGGGTTTTTTTTTTAATCATGCAGATATTTCAATCAAAAACACCTTCTGAACCAAAACTAAAAAATATTTAAAATAGTGTGATCCTACTGGCATAAGACATGACATATTGGCCAGTAGAATAGAATAGAGAGCTCAGAAGTAAATCCTCATATATGTGGTCAGATGATTTTTTTTTTAGTTGTCTATGGACACAATACTTTTATTTATTTTTATGTGGTGCTCAATATCAAATCCAGTGCCTCACATGTGCTTGCCAAGCGCTCCCTGCACTGAGCTACAACCACAGCCCCATCAGATGATTTTTGACAAAGGTGCCAAAACCATTTAGTGAGGAACACAAATGATGTTGGGAAAACTTTGTATCCCCGTAACAAAAGAATAAGTTGGGTTGGAGATGTAGCTTTGTGGTAGACTGTGTGTTTTAGCATGTTCAAGGCTCTGGGTTTGATCCCCAGAACCACCAAAAGTGTGCGAGGAGATTATGTTGAACTACCTTACTCCATATACAATACCAACTCAATGGATCACAGACCTAAACATAAGAGCTAAAGTTATAAAAGAAAGCTGGGCATACCTGTAATCTGGGGACTTGAAGCTGAGACAGGAGGATCACAGGTTCAAGGCCATCCTGAACAACTTGGCAAGACCCTTCAACAATGTAGTGAGACTTTGTCTCAATAAATAAATGGACTAGGAATTTAGCTCAGTGGCAAAGTATTCCTGTGTTCAATCCCAGTACCCCCCAAAAAAAAAATTCTTAGAAGAAAACAGAGGGGGAAAAGATTCCTGATAATTGGACTTGGCAATGATTTCTCAGATCTGACACCAAAACTCATAAAACAATAGAAAAAAGTAGATAAACTGGATTGAATCATAATTATAAAAATTTTGAACATTAAAGAATAGAATTATTAAATTATATATATTATTAATTATAAAAATTTTGTACATTAAAGAATAGAATTCAGCATTGAAAATATTTGCAAGTCATATTTATGATAAGGGATCACTGTCTAGAATCCATAAAGAACTTTATAATACAACAACAAAACCTGATTTAAAAATGGGTAAATGACTCACCAGACATGGTGTATCCCTATAACCCCAGTGACTTGGGAGGCTAACTAGGGATGTAGCTGGTAAAGAACCCCTGGGTTCAGTTCCTAATACAGAAAAATAAAGGGAGATGGGTAGTTCTCCAAAGCAGATATATAAATGGCCAAGAATAACATGAAAATGGTCTCAAAATTACTAATCATTAGAAAAGTACAAATAAAAAAACATAGTGAGATACCATTTCCCAGTTCAAACCCATTTGTAATACTATTTTTAAAAAATAGTTTTGACAAATATGTGGGAAAATTAAGATCATTTATATACTACTGATAGGAATTTAAAATGGTGCAACTTCTGTGTAAAATAGCCTAATGGTTCCTCAAAAAAACTAAGCAGAATTGATAAATGATACAGAAGTTCTACTTCTGGATATATACCCCAAAGTATTAAAAGCTGGGACTAAACAGGTATCTGTACACTCATGTTTTTAAATTTAATTTTATTTTTTTGTAGTTGTAGATGGACAAAACAGCTTTGTTTTTTTTTATTTTTATGTGGTGCTAAGGATTGAACCCAGTGCTTCACACATGCTAGGCAAGTGCTCTGCTACTGAGCTACAGCCCCAGCCCCCTTTTATACTCGTGTTAATGGAACCATAATTCACAGTAGCCAAAAGGTGAAAGCAAACCAAGTGTCTGGCAATAGATACACAAAATGTGGAATATGATAGAATAGTATTCAACTCTAAAATGGAAGTAAATTCTTAAACCTGCTACAATATGTATGAATCTCAAAGACATAATGCTAAGTAAAATAAGCAAGACACAAATGATAAATGTTAAGTACCAAGAACAGTCATCTTCACAGAGACAGAAGGTAGAATGCTGGTTGTCAAGGACTGGGAAAGGGAGGTAATGGGAAGTTACTGATATTTTGGTATAGATTTCAGTTTGGGAAAGTGGAAAAACCTTTGGAGATGGTTAGTAGGGATATTGGTCTTAACCATGTGAACAGGAACTTCATGCCACTGAGCTACAGTTTCATATGTGTGCTCACAGTTTTTTGTTGTTGTTGCTCTTTTTTGGTACTAGGTTTGAACAAGGGCACTTAATGACTGAGCCACATTTCTGGCCCTTTTTATTTTTTGAGACAGGGTCTCACCAAGTTGTTTAGAGCTACCTAAGTTGCTGAGGATGGCTTTGAACTTGTGATCCTCCTGCCTCAGCCTCCCAAGTCACTGGGATTATAGGCATGTGCCACCACACTCAGCACACAATTTTTTTTTGAAGACTGAACATATTTACAAAATGTAGATGACTTTCTCTCTAATGTAATTATTAACTCAGCATATCACAAGTTCCACAATATAACTGATAACCTCTGATCACTAAACAACAAAATTTCATTTTTTAAAGCTATCCTAGGGAGCTTTTACACTTCAGGTAACTATGACAGAAACTAGCCTCTTTTCTCCAGACTAATGCTTCCTGACCTCCATTTTGTAACACTTCAGATGTCTATATCAGTTAGAAATCATTTCCCTTGATATAATTGAACTTGTATAGCATTTATGTACATTGTTAAGTAAAAGATTATCTTTTTTTTTGTTGTTGTTCTGGGGAGTGAACTCGGGGGTGCTTTATCACTAAGCCTCAGTCCTTTTTATTTATTTACTTATTTGTTTGAGACAGAGTCTCACTAAATACCTGAGGCTCCAAATTTGTAATCCTCCTACTTAGCCTCCCAAGACAATGGGATTACAGGCATGTGCTACCACACCCTGCTAAAAGATTACTTTCTTCTACTATGTTTTATTTGGGCAGTATTATCTTTTTTTTCAATTGCTCAAATTTTTTCTTTTTTTTTTTTTTTTGATTGCTCAAATCTTTTTTTTTTTGCTTGGAAGAACTGCGTGTGTGTGTGTTATATGTGTGTGTAGTTATTAAAAGGCTAAAATTAAGAGAAACTATCATACAGTGAAGTTTGTCTCCCTCTCTTTTCTTTTTAGGATATTTTCTTTTCTGGATGTTGTTACCTTGTGTCGCTGTGCTCAGGTCTCCAGGGTAAGAATGGTGGACATGGTTACAGAGGGACCACTTTCTGACACTAAGGATGGCAGTCTCTGTAGTAGGCTGACCATTTATTTTAGGTGTTACTTGTATGTTGTTATGTTTGAAAGGGTGTTATTTCATTTATGGTATACCTTCCCCATATAATTCAATAATAGAATTCTATATATACCACCTCTAACTGTTCTATAAATCTTATTTACATAACATAAACAGAATAGTTAAGTGAAAAGGCATTGAACATGCAAATTAAAAGGCTATGCTTGCTGGGTGCATTGGCGCATGCCTGTAATCCCAGTGGCTTGGGAGGCTGAGGCAGGAGGATTGCAAGTTCAAAGCCAGCCTTAACAAAAGTGAGGCACTAAGCAACTCGGTGAGACCCTGTCTCTAAATAAAATACAAATTAGGGCTGGGGATGTGGCTCAGTGGTTAAGTGCCCCTAAATTCAATCCCTGGGACAAAAAAAAAAAAAAAAAAAAAAAAAGGCTATGCTTAACTTAATGAAATTTTCTTTATTGTTTTTCCTGTTCATTTGATACAAGCACATATACATATAAAAGACTCTTAAACATCTAATTCTCATGCTATTTTATCCCCATGTTCTTTCCTTGAAAGATAAAATTTAAAAACAAAATGGTTGTAGAACAAATCACTTTTCCTAAAGTCAGTTTCTACATTATACTTGACTCTCGATTTTTGTCACTTAATATTGCTGTGACAAAATGGCCGTATACCCTAATATTATTGGCTACCACTGATATAAAGGGTATAATCTCTGATGTAGAAAAATTGCTTTATGAACTGCTTCTAACCACTTTTGTAATACAGTTATCTGATCAGTAATAAAATGAACATGTATTTGCAGTTGTCATCTTTTTATAAATTAGGCACCAGCTTTCTGTTTGTTCATTCATTTAACAAATATTTACTGAGAGCCCACTGTTTGCCAGGTACTGATATGTAATATGGCTGTACCATAAAGTATTATGTTTATCTGTGTAGGTGGGCCCAGATGTCCCTTCATACTACTAGCA
This sequence comes from Marmota flaviventris, assembly GCF_047511675.1. Lineage (NCBI taxonomy): Eukaryota > Metazoa > Chordata > Mammalia > Rodentia > Sciuridae > Marmota > Marmota flaviventris. The sequence continues at coordinate 55,707,498 of NC_092514.1, read as the reverse complement.
CCACACATAAATCTTAATATAGAGAATTTCCCCTTATTCTAACTTTAATTTCTGCATCCTGAAAGCCATACTTAATGTCTGTCAGCCATTTTGGAAATTAACAATGGTGTTTCAGTGATTTCTCTTTTGACATTTTTATCTCCATTAGTTGTGTGGTCCCTTTAGACATGGCCACTTACAAGTGAATGGATTTTCCTTTCTGATTCCATTGTGAAGGTGACAAAACACCCAGAAACAAAATTCCCAGATCAGTGTCTAAACCTGTTTAGTTACACAGCCTCACCCTAGGAGTGTTGACTTAAATGAGTTTTCAGTTATTGTTTTCATTTGCAGGTTCCTCTTCCTTCTTAATATGTGTTAACTTTAAGGGAAGGAAGTCACAATGTCACTTTTCATTAAATCTGGAAAATTTTATATTAGTAGTTGTTTTATTGTTCTCTTTCTTTCCCACCCCTACTGTGTTTTGAACCCAGGGGTGTTTTTACCACTGAGCTACATTCCCATCCCCCCCCCCCTTTTTTTTTTTAACTGGGTCATGCTAAGTCTGGCCTCAAACTTGTGATTCTCTTGCTTTAGCCTCCCAAGTCATTAGAATTAACAGGGATGTGCTACCATACTTGGCATATTCTTTTTGTGTGTGTGTGCTTTGGATTGAACCCAGGAGCACTTTGCCACTGAACAACATCCTCAGCCTTTTTTCCTTTTGAGACAGGGTCTCACCAAACTGCTGAGGGTCTCACTAAATTATTGTGTCTGGCTGGGCGTGGTGGCGCATGCCTGTAATACCAGCGGCTTATGAGGCAGGAGGATCATGAGTTCAAAGCCAGCCTCAGCAAAAAGCAAGGCACTAATTCGCAGCCTCCCAAGTCCCAGGAATTATACATATGGACCACACTGCACCAGGTTTATATTCCATTGTTCTCTATGCTTGAAGTTTTTTTTGTTTTGTTTTTTTCCCAGTGCAGACTCTAGAGAGGAATTTGTCATTTATAATTTTAGTCTGAATTCTGCATGTTTTCTGCTTGCTGAAGAACATAATAGAAGGAAATAAGAAATAGCACATCAATCAGAGATTCATTTAGCCCAAGAATTTATTAAACATATAACCTTTAAATGTTTTATTGGTTGCCTCCCCTGGCTAACCACTTAAGCCACTGGAAAAATGAAGGCATTAAAAGAAAAGTAACATTAAACTTCTGAGAAAACTGCAGCTATTTCTATAATAACTCCTTGCTTACCCTCATACCCCTGACATTCTTCTTATTGATTATGTGACAGTTATCCTAAGGCTTATAAGTATATCCAGAAATTCTTTTTTAAAAATTTCAGAGAAATAGCTATAAGTATAATCAATATTAAATCCCTTTTAAATTTTATTAAAGATAAGACTCATAACTTTATGACTCTAATATTAAAACTTTTGTTTATTTTGTTTTGTTTTGCAGTGCTGGGGATCAAACCTAAGGCCTTGCACATGCTGGGCAAGTGTTCTACCATTGAGCTACACCACCAGTCCAATACTTTTATTTTTTAAATTTAACAGGGAAAGTTTTTAAAGGAAAATATAGAATGAGCGACAACAAATTAACTCCCACTGGACTCATTTCTCCCTTTCTTACCTCCCTTTTCTTGTTTAAGATGTATGAAAATCTTAAACTTTCCATTGAAGGTGAATGAGGTGGCCTATGCCTGAAATCACAGGGACTAAAGAGCCTAAGGCAGGAATATCACAAGTTCAAGAGCATCTTGGGCAATTTAATAAGGCCTTGTCTGAAAATAAAAAATTGTTGGGGTTGTGGCTCAGTGATAGTATACCCCTGGGTTTAGTCTCCAGTACTGCAAAAATTAAAGAATAAATAATTTTAAAAATAAATAAAATTACCACCGAATCAAGTTGGGGATAGAATGATGATTAATTGAAAAACCTATAAACCTACCTGAGTAAATTGGTAATGAGGAAAACATGAAATACAGAGAAATTATACAAAAAATATATAATTTTCAAGTCCCAAATCACCATGTCACAATTTCATATCTAACCAAGTGATACTATAGATAATAGATATGTGTTAAACAGAGCAGCATTTGGTGTACTGTCCCATTCCGTTGGTTTCACATCTTGTTTCCAATTTAGGGATGGAGCTAAGACTTGTTCTTCATCACCTAAAATTCTGTCTCATTTTGAGATTAGAAATTGGAATCTTGGGCTAGGGATATAGCTCAGTTGGTATGGTGCATGCCTTGCATGCACAAGGCCCTGGGTTCAATTCCCAGCAAAACACACACACACACACACACACACACACACACACACACACCCCTGGGTTCAATTCCCAGCAAAACACACACACACACAAATAAATAAATAAATGTGAAATTGGAATCTTGCAGTTTCAAAATACCTTCTGGCTATGATATTTATCACAACCTGCTGTTTCCCCAATTTCCCTAATTTAAGATATTTTGTAGCTGTTAGTTTCTATACCTACTCATTTTATGAGATAATCTCATTTGAGAGTAAAGCATGGATCCAGGATTAAGGCACACCTGTTGGGAGTAGTGATAGAAGCTAAGGAAATTTTTTGATCTATTTCAGTCATTAGTTGGTTGAATTGTAAATTTGAATATTGTTTTCTTTTCATTTTAAATTTTGCTTATTTCTTTTCTTCAAAATAGGCCTGGAATGTTCTGGCTTTGGATGGCAGTAACTGGCAACGAATTGACCTGTTTGATTTCCAGAGAGATATTGAGGTATAATTTTGTGGTGTGTGGCCCTAATTCTCTTGCAAGTAATTACAACATGGGACAAGTTAGCCTCAGCCATATAAATCTTGTTTTCCCTCAAGAGAGGAACTATTGTTTTCAGTACATCTAAACTTCATGGTAGCCTCCAAAGTTCCCAAGAGTTTATTGAATTTTTGAAAATAAGTGGATTATTTCACTGAAGTAATACTAGAAAAATATTAGTCCTGAAAAGGACTGAAAAATTTTTGGTTTTGCAGTAGAAATGTGAACTTGTATTTTGTGTTTGCTTGTTTTAAAGAAGTCATTTTTGTATTTGTTTATTGAAGAACAAGTACAATTATAACTTATTGGGGGGGTGATATTTGCATTTTTTTTTTCATTTTACTTTTGTGGTACTTGGAATAAAACCCAGGGATGCTCTATTGCTAAGCTATGTCTCCAGTATATTTTATTTTTTATTTTGCAGTCTGGCCTCAAATTTGTGATCCTCCTTCCCCAGCCTCCTAAGTAGTTGGGATTATAGGTCTAAGCCACCACACACCCAGCTACATATATTTTTTTTGGAGGGGGGTATGGGGATTGAACCCTGGGGTAATTCACCACTGAGCTATGTGGGGACATAGCCCTTTTTATTGTTTATTTTGAGACAGGGTCTCACTAAGTTGCTTAAGTCCTTGTAAGCTGCTAAGGCTGGCTTTTATTTTATTTTATTTTTTTTCTTTTGGTACTGGGGATGGAACCCAGGGGCACTTAACCACTGAGCCACATCCCCAGCCCTTTTTTATATTTTATTTAGAGACAGTCTTGTCGAGTTGCTTAGGGCCTCACTAAGTGCTAAGGCTGGCTTTGAACCTGTGATCCTCCTGCATCAGCCACCTAAGCTTCTAGATTACAGGCATGTACCACTTTGCCTGGCTATATTATACTTCAGATGTGCATTTTGGCCCTTGGTGAATCAAAGGTAATAGTTTTTGTGGAGAATGTAAAATGAATTAAACCAGTGTCATTCATTAAATTATTTTTGTTAGAAACAGTTTTTTTGTCTCCTCTTGCTCATCCCCTACCCACCTATTTCACCTTTTAGTATAACCTTTTATCTTTAAAATAGAAAACATTATGACTTGAGTTTGAATTACTTTAGCTGAATTTAAAGCAGTCCTTAGTTCTCTCTTCAGAAGAGTGAACATAAGAGATAACTCATAGTGTTAAGAAGATTGAGAATCTCTTCCCTTCTCTTTCTCCACTTGCCTCTCCTTTTCTCTCTCTCTCTCTGCCTGTCCCCCCCCCCCTCTCTTTCTCTTTTAAATTTCCAGCAGAAACAAATTCTCTTAAGGGCCCACTTGAAGAATTTTTAAAAACCTTATATGAACCTTCCATTATCTTCACAAGATGTTTTTAAAATAATAACTACAAACATTATATTGAATTGTTTTCCACAATTCTTTGATCTTCATGGATGTTAAGATATTTAAAGCAGCACAGCTCACAAAATCATTTACCAACCTTTTAAGTGTTCTTTGAGTCTTGCTATATGCAGAGTGCTATAGTAAATATTTTGGAAAGTATACAAAGATAAATGTAGTTGTTGTCCTTTAGTGGCTATGATTTAACCCAAGGGGGCAGTATACATGCATATAGTGCCATAAAGACTCAATATAGAATATTTTACAAATTGAACAAATAAATAAGAATATAAAGTAAAGTTCAGGCATGTTTTAAGTAGATGGGCTAATCAGGAAAGCATTCCCAAAGGAAGTTGAAATTTTCCTACTTAATTAGGTCTTTGAAACAAGTAGAAACCTTTTCTCTCTGTCCATAAATTGTCAAAAATGAAGATGTATTCTTTTCAAAAGCAATCAGATTGGTCATCTTTTTGTTTACCTGTTTCTTTTTATAGGGTCGAGTAGTGGAGAATATTTCAAAACGATGTGGGGGCTTTTTACGAAAGTTAAGTCTTCGTGGGTGTCTTGGAGTAGGAGACAATGCATTAAGGTAAAAACATAACTGTTAAAAAAAAAAAGTAACTGCTATTAATCTCTTTGATTCAAGTAAAGAACAGCACCATCTCACTCTGAAAAAGCTGAGGAATTTTTTAAATCCCTAAACGTTGAAAATACATCACGTATATATTATTTATAGCACAGAAATGTCAGGTACAATGGGTATGGAGGCACACACACACCTATAATCTCCGTGACTTGGGAGGCTGAGGAAGCAGAATTACAAGTTCAAAGCCAGCCTCAGCAACTTAGTGATACCGTAACTAATTTAGACCCTTTCTTAAAATAAAAAGTACAAAATGGCTGGGGATGTGGCTCAATGGTTAATTGTCCCTGGGTTCAATCCCTGGTAACAAAAATAACAGGAAATAGGAAATATGATTTTAAAATGGTAGATTTCTCATCACAAATGATCCTTTTGGAAACTTGAGAAAATGTATTTTGTTATTTGAATTTTTATTTACTCAAAGATAGGATAAAATTATCTTTGGTGACTTGTGTTTAAGAATTGATGGTTCAGCCAGGGGTAGTGAGACATGCCTATCATCCCAGAGACTTGGGAGGCTGAGGCAGAAGGATCCTAAGTTTGAAGCCAGACCCAGCAACATAGCAAGAACCTCAGCAATTTGGTGAGAACCTGTCTCAAAATAAAAAGAACTGGAAATTTAGCTACGTGGTAAAGTGCCCCAGGGTTCAATCCCCAAGTACAAAAAAAGAATTTATGGTTTGGAAAAAAAACTTATTTACTTATACTTATCAACTACTTTGTATTATACTCAACTGTTCTTATTCACAATACTCTGACAGTAGATGTATAGCTTTTTTCCCTCCACCCTACAACCAATCCTTTGTTTTTCTAGACAACAACTGGATATTGTAATTTAGTTAAATACTAAACCTAACTATCCAGAATTAGCTCAGATCCTACAAGCCAAGGACTTAGTGCAAAGGGCTGCTTCTATTTCAGATACAAGTTGCAAGCCCCATGTTGCTGTGTACTTCTGATCAATGGGCTATAAATCAGGAATTACCATGACCCCCCTCCATGTTTGGTAATTTGCTAGAATGATCCATACAACTCAGAAAGGTGCTTTAGTTATTATTACCATTGTAAAGAATACAGATGAACAGCCAGTTGAAGAGGTTCATGGGACAAGATTTAGAAGGTTCCCAATCACAGGAACTTCTGTCCCTGTAGTTAAGACATAAACCAGCACGTGATTTACCAACCCAGAAATTCTCTAATCCCCATTATTTAGGGGTTTTTATGAGGCTGTGTTATTGTAGTTATAGTTGGAAGACCAAATATTATATATATAAAAGATGTTCCTGTCACTCATTACTCAGAAAATTACAAGGGTTTTAGGAGTTCTATGCCCGGAAGAAGGGATGAAGACCAAATATTAATTTCTCATATCATAGTATAACAGGTACCAGCAACCAATATTACCAATAACAATATCTTATTTTTTTTATATTTCGCATTTTGCCCATTTCATTTGAAACTTGTCACTTTTTTTTTTTCTTCCCATAAAGGACCTTTGCTCAGAACTGTAGGAACATTGAAGTGTTAAATCTAAATGGGTGTACAAAGACTACAGACGCGTAAGTATTCTGTGTTTTAGAATGTTATGTCGTAGTCCATGTCTGGGCTATATTAGTCTAACCCATGGTGTCCCACCATTTCATTCATGGAACACCTAAAAAACTTAAGTTGAGGGCTGGGGATGTGACTCAAGCGGTAGTGCGCTCGCCTGGCATGCGTGCGGCCCAGGTTCGATCCTCAGCACCACATACAAAAACCAAAGATGTTGTGTCCGCCGAAAACTAAAATATAAATGTTAAAATTCTCTCTCTCTCTCTCTCTCTCTCTCAATAAATAAATAAAAACTTAAGTTGAGAATATAATAACCTTGAAATAAACAAATGTATTTTTATAATATTTATTTTTTAGGTGTAGATGGGCACAACACAATGCCTTTATTTTTATGTGGTGCTGAGAATCGAACCTGGGTCCCGCCCATGCTAGGAGAGCACTCTACCGTTGAGCCACAGTCCCAGCCCAACAAATGTATTTTTTTAGAGTTCTATTCTTTTGAAAAAAGTAATAAGTGAATTAGTTATAATATTCATTAGTATTAATATTGTTAATGATAATAAATTATATAATAAGCTCTAGATAATTATTTCCAATTTAATGCACCTATGTCAGTTTCACTGAAAATTTTGCGTAATTGAAAACTTGGGACTTAATGGGTAAATGAACACACAACAAATGTATTTGGCAACTTTCTTGGTTGTAAAATTCTGTCTTTGATATTTAAAGTAAGACTTAAAAATTTATAGGTGGGCTGGGGAGTTAGCTCAGTATGTGGGGGGGCCCTAATTTGGTACTAAGCACCACAAAAGAAAAAATCATAATCAGTGTTTATGCAGAAGGATAATAATTAAAGACCCCAGTGAGCAGATAATTCTATGAAAAGATTAAACTCTTCAACATAGGACTGAACAGTTTAATTAGTACTGATAGCAGTTTTTAATGTAGAAAATAGAGGGAGGATAGAACTCAGTGATAGCACTTCTTGCCTAATATGCATGAAGCCCTGGGTTCCATCCCTAGCAAAAGAGAGAATTCTTCTTGTAAATATTATATCTGTAGATTAATTTGGAAGCCTTTAATAGGAGAAACAGGGGGTTAGGGTGTAGTTCAGGGCCAGAGTGCTTGCCTAGCATGCATGAAGCACTGGGTTTGATCCTCAGCACCACATAAAAATAAACAAATAAAATAAATGTATGCTGTCCATCTACAACTATAAAAATTTTTAAAAAATAGGATAAATAGGAGAAACAGTTTACTAACTCCTTACCCCCACTATTCCTTTGTATGATAAGTTATAACCATAATATATAATATATATGTACAAGGCTATTCATTTTTACTGTTTGTAATGATGAATACTGCTATTTTTTTTTTTTTTTTTTTTTTTTTAAGAACTGGGATGTTTTACCACTGAGCTACAACCCCATTACTGCTAATTTTTATAACAGCAAAAGACAGGAAACTGCCGGGCGCAGTGACTCACACCTGTAATCCCAGCAGCTCGGGAGGCTGAGGCAGGAGGATTGAGAGTTCAAAGCCAGCCTCAGCAAAAGCAAGACTCTGAGCAACTCAGCGAGACCCTGTCTCTAAATAAAATACAAAATAGGGCTGAGAATGCGGCTCAGTAGTTGAGTGCCCCTTAAAAGTTCAATCCCTGATACCCCTTCTTCCCCCAAAAAAGGAAACCATCCTGTGTCTTATCAGAAGAGGATTAGTTAAATAAAAGTGATGAAGAAAATCTCTAGTTCTCTGGTGTGAGTTCCAAGACCTACTGTTAAATGAAAGTGAACAGCAGAGGACTTTGTATAAAATGATACCTTTTAAAAGGGCAAGAGGACTTGGTACAAAATATATCAATATTCATATTTTCAAAAAGAAAAATAGAAATTTCAACCAAAAACTAATAAAATGGAGCAAGGTGCAGTGATGTGTGCTTGTCATCCCAGCTGCTGGGGAGGCCAAGGCATGAATATCACAAGTTAAAGGCTAGATTCAACAGTTTAGTGAGACCCTAAGCAACTTAGTGGTATCCCGTCTCAAAATAAAAAAGACAAGGGCTGGGGATATAGCTCAGTTGGTAGAATGCTTACTTCACATGCATAGGGCCCCTGGGTTTAATTTCCAGAACCAGGAAAATAAATACATACATACATACATACATACATACATACATACTAAAAAGGTTGAGATAGGCACACACCTATAATCGCAGTGACTTGGGAGGCTGAGATAGGAGGGTGGTGAGTTCAAAGTCAGCCTCAACAACCACTAGGCACTGAGCAACTCAATGAGACCCTGTCTCTAAATAAAATACAAAATAGGGTTGGGGATGTGGCTCAGTGGTTGAGTGCCCCTGAATTCAATCATGGTAAAAACAATTCCAAAAGCAATTCCCTCAACCCAATCAAAAGCATCTATGAAAAACCCACCAGTACCAAATAAATAAATAAAATTATAATGGCTGAGGATGTGGCTCAATGTAACGTTCCCCTAGGTTCAATTCCCAGTACCACCCCTCCAAAAAAAAGACAAACTCTAAAGCAGAAATGAAGTTGAAGATTAAATACTTTACCCCAAAAATTATGATAGGATATCATGAATAATAATCAGGCAATACTGATAAAATGAACAAAATTCCTGGAAGGCTTAATTTGCCAAAACTGGCTCAAGAAAAAAATGCATATTCTGAATAGGCCTATAATATATACATTCAGTGAGTAATTTAAAACTGTCCTAACAAACAAGCATGCAGACCTAAAAGGTTCTACTAGTGAATTTCATCAACTGGTGTGTGTGTGAGATACTAGAGTTTGAACCTGGGGGTACTCTATCACTGAGCAACATCTTCACATCTCAGGCCCTTTTTATTTTTTATTTTGAGGTAGAGTCCCTTTAAGTTGGTCAGGCTGGGTTAGAAATTGCCATCCTTCTACCTTAGCCTCCTGAGTTGCTGAGATTACAGTGTCCAGCTTTCCCCTCTTTTTAAAATTAGTTTATTGAGGATTGGCTTTTCTTTAAACAGCTGATGGGCCAGGTACATTGGTGCACGGCTGTATTCCAACTACTTGGGAGACTGAAGTCAGGAGGATCGCAAGTTCAAGGCTAGCCTCAGCAACTTAACAAGGCCCTAAGAAACTTAGCAAAACCCTGTCTCAGCACTCAGGAGGCTGAGGCAGGAGGATCACAAGTTTGAATACAGCTTCAGCAATTTAGTGAGACTAAGCAATTAAGTGAGAATCAGTCTCAAAATAAAAAAATTAGAAAGGGCTTTTAAGTTGTTGATGGACCTTGATTTTATTTATTTATTTATTTATATGTGGTGCTGAGGGTCAAACCCAGTGCCTCACACACACTGAGCAAGCACTCTGCCTCTGAGCCACAACCCCAGCCCCCACAAAAAAAAGGATTTTAGATTGTAACTAAGTGGAATTTATCCCAGAAATAGGACCAAATAAGTAAATATTTTAGTCTTCCTGACCCGTATAGTATGTTATAACTATGTCAGATACAGTTATAAAATCAGCCATAGACAGATAGTACATAAATAAGCACAGCTATATGTTCAAAAAAAAAAAAAAAAACTGTTTCTGGGTTTTTTTTTTTTCTTTATCTTTTTTTTTTTTTTTTTGTCTTTTCTTTTTTGGAACTGAGGATTTAACCCAGGGTTTTGTGAATGGGAGGCAAATACTTTGCCACTGAGCTACATTGCAGCCCTATTGACTTTTTTTCAACCTCTTAAAAGTGTAAGAACCATTCGTGGTTTGTGAGTCATATAAAAATAGGCTTCAGGAATGATTTGGCCATAGTTGAGCTATAGTTTTATCACCTCTGGAGTAAAAGAGACAAAACAACATGATCATCTTTGTGTTTGATGGCCTCCAAATAATCCACACTTCCTGATATTTAAACCATTGTCTAATCATTTCCCCTTGAGAGTTAACTCACCATAGTGACTCATTTCTAACAATAGAATACTGCAAGAGAGATTGGATGGTACTTTTGAGATTAGGATACAAAAAGATTACTATCCTACTCTGCTTTCTCTTGGGGTTCTTGCTCTCAGGGAAGCAAGCTGCCCTGTTATGGTACCTCTGTGGAGAGGCCTACGTGAATAGAAACTGATGTTTCCAGGTAATAGTTAGCAAGAACCTGAAATCTACCAAAAAATCAAGAATAAGCCTTGATTGGATCTCCTGAGATCTGCTAAAAAAAAAAAAAAAAAAAAAAAACACCTAAATGAGCTTAGCAAGGGATCTAAACCCCGTTAACCTTTGAGATGATCACATCCAATGTCTACACCTTGATTGTGGTCTTGTCAGAAACCCTAAATCAAATGAACCCTGCTTAGCTACCTTTAGTTCTGACCACAAAAACTGAAATAATACACTGTCATCTTAAGTTGGGTTGTTGTAGGGTAGTTGACTACACAAAATAGATAACTAATTTATTATTAGGTATAGAAAGCATATTACAATATCTAACGTCCATTCATGGTAAAAACAATTCCAAAGAAATTCCCTCAACCCCATCAAAAGCATTTATGAAAAACCCCCTTCTGGGGCTTGGGATATAGCTCAGTTGGTACAGAGTGTTTGCCTCACATGCACAAGGCTCTGGGGTAAATCTCTCGCACCCCCCCCCCCCCCCCCACACACACACACAAAAACCACTTCTAAAAATGACTGAATTCTTTCTTACTAAGGTCAAGAACAATTACTACACTTTTTTTTGGTGCTGGGGATTGAACTACATACATCCCCAGCCCAACCACGCTTTCTATTTCACATTGTATTAGAGGATCTAGCCAATACAGTAAGTTTTTTTAATGCATATTGGTAGGAAAGAATAGAATGAACCTTTATTTGTATATAACATAATTTATAATATTGTATATAAAAAAAAACATGAGGAAGTCTGGGGCTATAGCTCAGTGGCAAAGCACTTGCCTAGCATGCATGAGGCACTAGATTCAATTCTCAGCACCACATAACAGCTAACAACAAAAAAAAATAAAGGCATTCTGTCCATCTACAACTACAAAAAAAAATTTTTTTAAATCATGAGGAAACTACCAAAAGACGCTTTAATTCATAAATAAGATAACAAGCTCATTAGATATAAGACAATATACCCAAAAAAAGTCTCTATACATTAGCATCAAGCAATCCAAACATGAAATTAAGAATTCCTGGGCTGGGGTTGTGGCTCAGTGGTAGAGCTCGCCTAGCATATGTGAGGCCCTGGGTTCGATCCTCAGCACCACATAAAAACAAATAAACAAATAAAGGTATTGTGTACAACTAAAAAAATAAATAAATATTTAAAAAAAGAATTCCATTGCCAGGTGTGGTGGCATATGCCTGTAATCCCAGTGACTTAGGGGACTGAAGCAGTAGGATCACAAGTTTGATACCAGCAATTGAGACCCTGTCTCAAAATGAAAAATAAAAAAGGATGGGAATGTAGGTCAGTGGTAGAGCGCCCCTGGCTTGGATCCTAGTACCAAATAAAGAGAAAGGAAGAATAAAAAAGTACTAAAACATTTACAGATAAAATAATATATCCAGGATTTACTTTAAAATACTGGAGGGAAAAAAAAAGGAGGGGAAATTGGAGCTGGGGCTGTAACACAGTGGTAGAGTGCCTGCCTCGTCCCTGTGAGGCACTGGGTTCGATCCTCAGCACCACATAAAAATGGATAAAGATAGTGTGTGCATCTAAAAAAAAAAATTTTTTTTTAAAGGAGGGAGAATAATAAAATAAAAATGATTAAAAATAATTTTTAATGTTAAAAAGGCCTGGGGATGTAGCTTAGTGTTAGAGGGCTGCCAAGCGGGCATGAGGCCCCGGATTTAATCTAGCACTGCTAAACATCATCATAATTCACAAAAGGTAATAAGTAGCAGTATTACATAACTTCTTTCAGCCCAATATAATTCGTCTATGTATACCTTGCAAAATCCACTTCTTTCCTTACTGCCATGTAAAAGATTATCTCAAGTAGATAGTTTAAGATGTTTAAGTAAATGTTTTAAGTCTGTTAAAAAGCAGAAGCAAAGATTTGGTCCTCATATTTTACCATATATAGCAGAAACTTATTAGCATTCCTGGTGTTCCTGGATCTGAAGAGTACACATAGATCACTTACAGTTCACATAAGTAATTTGCTGTTAATAGCTATTAACAGCTATTAATAATAGCTGTTAATAGCTATTAATATTTCCAAATGTAAATGAAGCACCATCTTCCTCTGATACAAATTCTCGTATATAGTATTGCCATTCTTTGTGAATGGTATCTGCCTCTTCCGTGGAAAGCTCCCAAAATTTATAGCTGCTTTTTGGAAGGTATGCAAATTTTACAGTTCTGATATAATTTGTATATCATATACACACATGCATGTGTATACACACACATATTTACTGAGAAACATGTATGATATAGTAAGATGTGTTCTTATTTATTCATTATTTTCTCCTCTCTCCATTTTCAGTACATGTACTAGCCTTAGCAAGTTCTGTTCCAAACTCAGGCATCTTGACTTGGCTTCCTGTACATCAATAACAAACATGTCTCTCAAAGCTCTGAGGTAAATTTCTTATACATAAGCATGTCCATTAATAATAATTTCTTAAAAATAACTGAAATGAATTTTGAATTGAAGGTAACTATGTTTTATTCATATATACTATAGTTCTAAATAGGCCTTTTATTTTACCACTTTTCCCAAATTATAATTACAGGAGCTATTCAAGTGAAATGACTAGGGGTAACTAGGATTTCTAAACAGAGGAGCACAGTATAGTTTATACATGAATTATTAGATTTTTATAAAGACTTACTTTCAAAAAAAGAAAAGAAAATGGCCTGTTATTTTAGCTTAATGTTTAAAATATGGTTCTAGAGATAGGATTATTTTCCAGGTACTTTGTTTGAACACAGTCCTTCTGAGCTTTTCCTCATTATCTCATAGCATTGTTATTAGGATTCAACAAGATTATATTAAGCAGAACTATAAAAAGTTGTGCTGATGATAGTCAACAGTTTCTATGTTATAAAAATAACTTCAAGGCAAGCATGGTGGTGTACACCTATAGTCACAGCTACTTAGGAGGCTGAGGCAGGAGCATAGCAAGTTCAAAGTCAGACTGGGCAACTTTGTAAGACCCTGTCTTCAAAATAAGATGAGCTAGTCCCAGGTGCTATAGCACATACCTATAATCCCAGCTACTTAGGAAGCTAAGGCAGGAGGATTGCAAGATGGAGGACAGGCTTAGCAACTTAGTGAGACTCTGTCTCAAAATAGAAAAATTAAGAGGACTAGGGGTATATAGCTCACTGGTAGAGTGTCCCTGAGTTAAATTTCTAGTGTAGTAAGTTGATGATAGGAGTGAGTACCTCAGTTTTGGAAGAACATAGAAAGAGCTGTGGCTTATCTTGGACCAAGAGGTTTAGATAGATAGGCTTCCTAAAGTGACTTGTATGGAGTCAAATTATTAATGTTGAAAATGAACTCAAACCTGGATCTCCTGTCTTTATTTTCTGCATCTTTTTGGTAGGCAGGAGTATTTAAAAGATAATGGGCACGACTCGGTGGTAGAACACTTATGTAGCTTGTGTGAAGCCCTGGGTTCAATCCCTAGCATGGGGGCGGTGGGGGAGTGAGGGGTCCGGAAGGAGACAAACTTCTATAAAAGTTAGGTGGTGTTCAGTGTTTCTGAAGAATAATTTCAATTTTTTCATGCTCCAAATATGAAACTAAACTGATACAAGTGGAAGAATCACAGAAATTCAAAACAGTATACCCTAACTTTAGTCTGCAGAAACAATATTCTAGAAATGTCCCAAATAAGGAAATATACAGAGCCTTTGTAATTATTTTTAACTAAAAGTTTAAAAGTTCTCATTAATACCTGATGGAGAATCTGGGTTTGAATCTGAACTTTTAATTACTCTATAAATTTGAACAAGTTAATTTCCATATCCTATCTATAGTTGAAAAACTATACTGTGCTTTGTAGTTGTTTAAGCTGGATTTGAGATGGCCCTGCTGGTGGTAAAGTCCCACATGAACATTGCAAAAGTGAGACCAGTATCTTTGAAATTGGATGTAGTGATATGCTTGTCTCATTTTGTTTTATCCTAAGTGAGGGGTGTCCACTGTTGGAGCAGTTGAACATTTCCTGGTGTGATCAAGTAACCAAGGATGGCATTCAAGCACTAGTAAGAGGCTGTGGGGGTCTCAAGGCCTTATTCTTAAAAGGCTGCACACAGGTAATACTCCATGTAATGCTTATGAAAATCAGAGGAACCATGAGCTTTTTGTAGTCATCACCAAGATGTTTGTCTGGAGGGAAATGTGAGTTGTGTGTATTTTTTTTTGTGTGTGTGTGTATATATATTTTTTTTTTTTTTTTTTTAAGTTGTCGATGGACCTTTATTTTATTTACTTATTTTTATGTGGTGCTAAGAATTGATCCCAGTGCCTCACACATGCCAGGCAAGCGCTCTAACACTGAGCCACAACCCCAGCCCCAGTTGTGTGTATTTTTGACCCAAAGATATTTGCTTATCAAGCATAAAGTGTTTTCCTTAGAATCAACGAATGAGAGGATTTAGCATCTGACCAAAGATAAATTTCGAGAAGGACAGAGTGGGGCGGCAAAGTAACACTGAAGGAATGTATGCCATAGGCAAGAAGGGTTTCATGCAGCTTAACCTGTACCAAAAAGAAAGTTTCTTTACTGCCGATACTTCAAACTGGATAGGCAAATAAGACAGTCCTGGAAATTTTCTCTTGTTTAATCATCAGGAGTTGTTTTTAAATATGCCAAGTATGCAGTAACCTGTGTTTTATAGTATTGACACTTATCCTCCCAGTCACATCACAAATCCAACATATTTTGCCATTAAAAATTTTGTAGTCTTGGGGCTGTGAATGTAGTTCAGTGGCAGCTTGGTTGCCTCGCATGCATAAGGCTCTGGGTTCAATCCCCAGTACCACCAAAAGGAAAAAAAAAAAAAAAGTACAGCCTTGCTAGGCATAGTGGCACTCAGCTGTAATCCCAGCTACTTGGGAGGCTAAGACAGGAGAAGCTGAAAATTTGAGGCCAGCCTAGGCAATTTAGTGAGACCCTGTCTCAAAAGAAAAATGAAAAAGGCAGGTGATAAGGTGATATAACTCAGTGGGTACAGTGCCCCAGGGTTTTTTGCCCAATACCACCCCCCCAAAAAAAAACTTTTTAAAAACAATCTTATTTTTTCACAGTGAGGAAAGGAATTGACCAAATAGCACCTAATGATCAAGAGTGAATTTAAGCCAGGTTTGGTGGCACATGCCTGTAATCCCAGCTGCTTGGGAGGCTGAGGCAGGAAAATAGAGTTTGAGACCTTATTTCAAAAGGGAAAGAAAAGAAAAGTGGATTTATATGATTGATAAAGTAGGGCTAGTCTCTATCTTATTTTATTAATGGTATGAAATCCATACTTTGGATTCCATTAAAAATTCCCTCATTCTCTTACTATGATAGGAAGAATTTTGTTGTTTGAAATTGAGCTTTGGATGTATGGCTGCCTTAAAACAACAGCTTGAGCTTCTAGTTATTTATGGAATCCTGAAAAATATTGATTGGAATGCATCATTATGATCAATTACTTACCATCTGTTCTCAGCACTGTAAGCATGCCACTGATCTTCCAGCAACAGATAAACACGATGGATTCCTTTCTTGGCTCTCTGTCCCCAAAATTTGTTTTAAAAAAATCTTCATAGGTGGTATTGAAGTGTGAAAATCATTTTAGCTTAATAATCCCTCTGCAAAGTACTATGAAGTATATTTAACTTATCAGAAGTAAAATCCATAAATACTAAGCAATGTTTATGTCATCTTTTCCTTGGTTTGATGATAACAACATGAATTTGATGTGGTAGGAACTGATTTTTTAAAATACTGATAACCCTGCTAATAGTAGGAATTACTTTGTTATGTGAACATAATTTTTTATTTCTGGTTCATTGTTCTTTTGGAACTTGGGTGGCTATACTGAGAATGTATTGATGAATGTATAAATTCTTAAGTCTTTCTCCTTTGAAACATTGTTAATAATATTTTTTTCTTATTTTTTAATCTTTTTAGCTGGAAGATGAAGCTCTCAAGTACATAGGTGCACACTGCCCTGAACTGGTGACTTTGAACTTACAGACTTGCTTAGTAAGCATCCATTCCTACAATGCTTGTGTTAATAATTCCTTTCAGTACTGTTGTTAAGAATTTCAAGACCAGTGACTTTTCCAATACAACCTAAGGGATACAGTAAACACAAAGAGGACTCTTATCTATTTAAGAAAAACTATGTATTCTTTTAAATATATATATTTTTTATTTATTTATATTTTTTAGTTGTAAATGGACACAATACCTTTATTTTACTTACTTATTTTTATGTGGTGCTGAGGATTGAACCCAGTGCCTCACACGTGCTAGGCAAGTGCTCTATCACTGAGATACAATTGCAGCCCCAAAATTATTTATTCTTAAAAGTAAACCAGTATTTAAAATTGCAGTAGCACTTTATAACCAATTATTATGTATTAATGAGTTACAAGTATGAGAAAACACTGACCTAAAACTGACAAGCAAGCTGGATGCAGTGGCACAGACCTGTAATCCCAGCTACTCAGGAGGCTGAAGCAAGAGTATTGCAAGTTTGAGTCAGCCTGGACAATATAGTGAGACCCTGTCTTAAAATAAAAAGGGCTGGAGATGTACCTAAGTGATAAGTGCCCCCAGATTCAATATCTAGTACCAGGAAAAAATAAAAAATAAAAGTTGGCAATCAGTATGTACCCTTTAAATAATTTTCAGGTGATGTCTATATTTAGCACTTTGGCTTGTTCAGACTATCAGCCTTTTTGTGTCTACCCCAAAATGCCTAAATTTTACTCAAATAATTGCTGAAACTATTCAGGGACCTAGAATGTTGACAATAATATCTCTTGCCTAAAAAATTACACATCTATGTTACCTTGGAATAGAAGCCTCTCATAGCAAAGAAAGAAGTTGATAAGGGCTTTCCAAGTATGTGCTTCTGCTTGTTATATCCTCTCCTCCACCTGGAACTGGAAAGCATAGTGGTTGTTTTATTTATGTGATGTGTAAAAGACTACTTTTTATGCAGTTTAAGTTACCCACTCTTCCGTCTTTGAGGAATGGTACTGATGATGATCTAGTTAGCTCCTGAAAATCAAATTAAAAGAATGATACCCCTGCCTTGTTTTGTTTTGAGTGGGGTCTTACTATGTTGTTCAAGCCAGTCTTGAACTCCTGAGCCCAAGTGATCTTCCCACCTCATCCTCCCAAATGCTCAGACTAGAGGCATGCACAACCATACCAGCTTTCCTTCTTTTAATTCTGACCATCTTCCTGGAATTCTGACCATCTTCCTTGGGAAGCTGAGGCAGGAGAGTGGCAAGTTTGAAGCCAACTTCAGAAGCTTAATTTTGAATGTTTACCCTGAAAGACTATGCACAACAGTTATAAACATGGTACTATCATTTTAGAGTTCTAGAAGAAAACTGTTGTGACCAAAACATGACTAAAGTACAATCTTTGATTTTTTTTAACCTTTCTTGGCATATTTGGAAACAAAAGTTGGGCCAAGCACAGTGGCTGTGGAGTCTCAGGCAGGAGGATCACAAGTTCAAAGCCAGGCTCAAAAGAGGGTGGAGATATGGCTTAGTGGTTAAGCACCCCTTGGTTCAATACCTAGTAATAGTAGTAGTAATAATAATAGTAATAATAATAGTTGGATAAATTTTGCTATTTATTTATTACTGGTGATTGATTATTTTTGGTACCAGGGATTGAACTCAACCACTGAGCCACATCCCCAGCCCTATTTTGATTTTATTAGAGATAGGGTCTCACTGAGTTGCTTAATGCCTCGCCATTGCTGAGGCTGGCTTTGAACTTAGATTCCTCCTGTCTCAGCCTCCCGTCACTGGAATTACAGGCGTGTGCAACTGCATCCAGCTCGTAACCACTATTTTAAAATTTTGAGACAGGGTCTCACTAAAGTGCTTAGGGCTTCGTTAAATTATTAGCTTTGAATTTGTGATCCTCCTGCCTCAGCTTCCCAAGTCACTGAGATTACAGTGCCACCACACCTGGCAAATCTTACCATTTTTTTTAAGTGTCCAGTAATATTTTTTTAAATTTTTTTTTTTATGTTTGAGGTTGTAGATGGATAGCATACATTTATTTTATTTGTTCTTTTTTTTTTTCTTAGATGTTGATGGACCTTTATTTTATTCATTTATTTATGTGTGGTGCTGAGAATCAAACCCAGTGCCTCACACAATCTAGGCAAGTGCTCTACCCCTGAGCCACGACCCCAGCCTTATTTGTTCATTTTTGTGTGGTGCAGAGGATTGAACCCAGTGCCTCACACGTGAGTGCTAGGCAACAGTCTGCTGCTGAGCTACAGCCCCAGCCCCACAAATTTTACTATTTTTAAATTTTTAATTAAGCCAGGTGCAGTGGCACAAGCCTGTAATCGCATCAGCTTGGGAGGCTGAGGCAGTAGGATGGCAAGGTCAAAGCTATCCTCGGCAACAGCAAGGCACTAAGCAACTCAGTGAGACCCTGTCTCTAAATAAAATACAAAATAGGGCTGGGGATGTGGCTCAGTGGTTGAGTGCCCCTGAGTTCAATCCCCAGTACCAAAAAAAAAATTTTTTAAATTTAATTGAAGTACAGGCAATGTGATTTTCCTCAGTACTGTCCTATAGGCTTTTTCTTTTAAGAGATGGCCTCACTTTGGCTCAGACAATCAATGCTCCTACCTCAATCAGACTCTTGTTTGGCTGAGTCTATGGGCATATACCATTGCATCCAGTGAGACTATAAAACATAAGAAGGAAGAGGCAGCACAATCCTACAATGCTTTTTCTTTTTCTTTTTTTTTTTAAGAGAGAGAGAGAATTTTTTAATATCTATCTCTCTAGTTTTTGGTGGACACAACATCCTTGCTTGTATGTGGTGCTGAGGATCGAACCCAGGCCGAACGCATGCCAGGCGAGCGCGCCACCCCTTGAGCCACATCCCCAGCCCCCAATACTTTTTCTATAATATTGTGTAGCACAAATTTCATTGTCCTGCTGAATCTACATGTTTGATTCCTGTTTATCTAGTAATAACGATGCAACATATCATTTGTGTAGCGCTTTTTTGGGTACTTTCACCCATATGTAGACTTCATTATTTTTTTTAAATCTTTATTTTTATGTGGTGCTGAGGATTGAACCCAATGCCCCACACGTGCAAGGCAAGCGCTCTGCCACTGAGCCACAACCCCAGCCCCAGGACCTCATTATTTTATACTGATGACAAATCATGTATTTGCCTGGGCATCTTTTTTTTTTTTTCCTTTCTACTAGAGATTGAATCCAGGGATTCTTTACCACTGAACTATATCCCCAACCTTTTTTTGAGACAGGATCTCATTAAGTTGCTTAGGACATGCAATCTTGTCCAAACTGGCCTTAAATTTTCAATCCTCCTGCCCCAGTCTCCCCAGTTGCCTGAATTTTTATTTTTTTATTTTGAGACAGTATCTCACAAAATTGCCTAAGCTGGCCTTGAACTTGGAATCCTCTTGCCTCTAGCTTCTGAGTCTCTGAAATTAAAGGCATGTGCCACCAGGCCTAGCAACATCCAGATTTTTTTAACTGTATTTTTTTGTTTGTATGATATTAAGAAGATGCTTATTTAAACAATGGCTATTAAAAGTTGGGTTTTTATTTTTATTACTTGTTGCTATTGTCCTTGCTACTTAACAACATTGCTTGATTAAATAGTGATGGCAGTGGAGCTTTACTTTTAGGCCTATACAGTTAGTGAATCTAGCCAGACAAATTGAAGTGCTGATAAACTCTATTATGTTAGATGTTTATATGTAACTTTTTTATTATGATATCCTTAAATGTGTATTTTTTTTTCATTTAAAGTAATTTGAGATAAAATCATTTTAAATAATGTATGATTATATCTGAGTTAAACACAACTATTTGTCTCCATTAATTAGGATGTTCTTTATATTTTAATATTCAAACAGCAAAATGGATGCTGTTTTGAGATAGCAACTATCATCCACAGGTGTTTTGTTTTTGCTTGTTTGTTTTGGGTACTGGGGATTGAACCTAGAGGCATTTTTCTTTTCTTTTCTTTCAACATCTTTGTTTGTATGTGGTGCTGAGGATCAAACCCGGACCGCACGTATGCCAGGCAAGCGCACTACCGCTTGAGCCACATCCCCAGCCCCATAGGGGCATTTTTCAACTGAGCTATATCCCCAGCATTTGGGGGGTTTTATTTTTATTTTTCCAGGCATTTCATTGTTATTATTATCATTATTATTATTTCATTATTTTTTTTTATCTTTTTGGTACTGGGGATTGAACTCAGGGGCACTCAACCACTGAGCCATATCCCCAGCCCTATTTTTGTATTTTATTTAAAGACAGGGTTCACTGAGTTGCTGAAAGCCTCGCCATTGCTGAGGCTGGCTTTGAACTTACAATCCTCCTGTCTCAGTCTCCCCACCCATCGTGCCCAGCTTGTTTTTCATTTTGAGACAGGATCTCCCTAAGTTACTTGGGTCCTCACTAAGTTACTAAAACTGACCTCAAACTTGCAATCTCCTACCTTAGCCGCCTCCTGTGTCATTGATATTACAAGCCTGTGCCACTATACCCAGCCAGAGTTTTATTTTTTCCTCCAACCAGTTTCAGTTTGAACTTGTAAATAAATATGTTTATACTATTAAAGTACTGCAGTTCTTGTCTGTTTTCTAGGTTTTAAAATCATTTAATTGAATTTACCCCATGCTTATTTCCATTCTTATTAAGTTAAAAGAATCCCATTATAGCTTCTTGCCTTTATACCAAAAGCAAACCCAGATTCTCTTGCAACTAAATCAAAAGGAACTAGAAAGAAGAAACAAAGTGTGTTCATTTTCTTTTAGGTTTACGATCTGATTAATATCAAACCTGCCTAGATTTCTTTTTGGTGTTGTTTTCATAGAGATGTTATTTTTCCTTATTTTTCGTCTGCTAAATTACTAATACCTGTGGGTTTTTTTTTCCCCCTTGTTTTTTAGCAAATCACAGATGAAGGTCTCATTACTATTTGCAGAGGGTGCCATAAGTTACAGTCCCTCTGTGCCTCTGGCTGCTCCAACATCACAGATGCCATCCTGAATGCTCTAGGTCAGAACTGCCCTCGACTTAGGTAAACATTTCTTCTCTAGTGCAAAAAAATCAAGGAAAAAGAACAAAAGTCTACTTCACTCATTTATTCTTTGGAACTTTGAAATTTTAAGATAGACATTACAAGTCATTGTCCTTTTTGATGCCCACCGACTTGCTTTGTACTTCATTATGTGTAATTGGCATGAACCAAGAAACAGCGGTTCCAAAATTCTACTTGCTATTCATACTAGAAAAGAAAAGAAAAAAAAAGCATTTATTTCATTTCTTAAGAATGAAATAAGGGGGCTGGGATTGTGGCTCAGTGGTAGCACATTCACCTAGCACATGAGAGGCCCTGGGTTCAATCCTCAGCACCACATAAAAATAAATAAGTAAGTAAGTAAGTAAATGAAATAAGGTGCTGGGTTGTGGCTCAGTGGTAGAGCGCTTGCCTATCATGTGTTAGACACTGGGTTCAATTCTCAGGACCATATGTAAATAAATGAATAAAAAATAAAGGTTCATCAACATCTAAAAACAATGTTTTTAATGAAATAAAGATATTTTCTTTAATTAATGCTTTATATAATTCTTTTCTCAAAGATAATTTTAAAGACTCACTCTCGGGTCATTTATGTTGTAGTTATGATGCCAGGTACATAGCAGACAGTATTCAAAAAGAAGAAACAACTTTACAAGAGGAACTTTTTGTGTTGACAGTCTTTTAGAACAGCCTTATTTTTCTGTGGCTCCTTCTGTTAGCTCATATATGGGATTGGCTGGTTATCTACTAAGAATTCTGTATTAGTATGTAAGAATTAGTATGTAAGAATTCTGTATTAGTATGTAAAATCCATATTGATTTTGTAAAGAGCACATGAGAATCTTGTAATGAATGGAGATGATCCCCATATACCTTTTTCGTTTTGGTTTTGTTTTAAATATTACCTGTATAATACTTAGAAGTTAAGCATTGTTTTAGGTACTTTCAAATGTTAATTCATTTAATCTTCATAACATCATATAATCAGTATTGTTATCATCACATTGTAAATGAGAAAATCAAGCCCCAAAAAGTTAAGTAACCTGCTCAGGGTGTCACAGCCAGTAAGTGCAGGAGCAAGGATTCAAAGCCAGGCAGTCTGCCTCCAGAGCCCATGAAACTACTTTTCTTACACATAATAATCATTGAAAAGCAATAAAATTTTTAAAAAACTTTTTTAGCTGGTGAACATTTTGCCTTCAGTATCAAAATTCCTTCATAGATGATAGATTCGTTTTGGTCAAAATCAATAATATCAGAAGTCTAAAACAGAGTACTTCTTAGGAGATAGGGAAGTAACCAGACCTCTCTCTAAAATATTAAACACTATCCTTTCCTGTATTAAAGCAAGGGGTATTCAGCTCCATCCTCCCTCTAATGATATAACCTCATTATATCATTAGCCTGGAAAGGCTGTCAAATGTGACCATCACAAAATGTGTTTCAGTTAGTTGCTCTTTCATTGGATACAGCATTCATTTCTACTTTTGATTCCCAAGCCTTTAATTGGTGTTTAGGTTGGTGTGTAACAGTTGCTAAATAGGAGAGTAGCTGCCAGCACAGCTTCCCTTTTCATTGGGTTCCCTTGGGAGCCTATGGGAGGAAGCAGAAAGCTTTCTAAGTATGGATTTTCATATTTGGGACAGACCTGTAATTAAACAGTCCCTTCATTACATTTTTTAAAAGGTATTGAAATCTGAGTGAACCCACATGTAAAACGGAAAGAAAATCTTATTTCAGTAACAGATTAAATAATATAGAATATTTATCGCCATTTCCTTTGTTTTCTAGGAGCAGGCTGCCCTCTGGGGGTAAGCAGTATGCCATCAAGAAGGCTTTTAATGCATTTTGGCATAACTACAAGCTTCAATTTTATTCCTCTCTGTTCTTTGATTGCATCACCCTGAAATGTGGTATTTATAGGACCACTTTATGATGACTCCACAACAATAAATAGCAAGATCCATATATAGATTGCTTAGCTATTAATGTCTCTCTATATTATGAAATCCTTAGAGAATAATAAATTGTTTTCTTAAATTTTGTTTTAATAAAACCAATTTTTAGGGACCAATAGCTTGACTTCCACTTTTTTGGTGTTTTTTTTTTTTTTTTTTAACAGAATATTAGAAGTGGCAAGATGTTCTCAATTAACAGATGTGGGCTTTACCACTCTAGCCAGAGTAAGTATTTTCTCCAGGTTTCATAGGTTTATTTTCTTATGTTTTGTTGGGTATTTTTATTTCAGAAGAACAAGCACCAAGGGAAATGTAGCATGGCAGAATTAGGTGTGTGAGAAGGGGGCCTTCTTCTGTAGCTAGTCTTCCTGAGCATTCTCATGCTACAGCTACAGACCTGTTGATACCAGTAAGAAAACAAACTGTTCTGGAAATTCAGACATGCACTGGGGAGCATGACACTCCTCCATGAAACTAAAGTTCTCCACAGTTTCATAAGATGATAAATTAAGCAGCTGAAAGAAACTTGTTATTTGATATGTGACTAGTAGGTGAGAGCAGTGTTGAAAGCCTGGTTTTTAAATGGAGAGGCTTTAATTATTTTCTGTATTCTGAAGATTAGACTTGGAATGGTTTATAAATCAGTATATAATAATATCATTTAAAATTATACTGACTTTGACCAATGTTATCCAACAAGGGGGAGGTCATTTGCTTTCAGGTAGATCAATGGAGTTGGGTGAAAGCCAGGACACTTAACTAAAGTGAAGCTTGCTTCCTCTCTTCCCAAGAAACAGTTTTTATTGAATTATTTATGTTTGAAAATATCTCTATATTGGCCCAGTGTTACTGTTTGGCACATTTATTCCCTTGAATGTTTAAGATAATAAATATTTAAATGTGGGATAATTGAGATATTTCACTATGATCAAAGTATAAAATGTGTAATTAATGAAATAAAATAGAAGGTGACACTAGAATGATACCAATTCTGAAAAACTAAGATTTCATCAGTATATTTAATATAAACTTTCAGTTTTCTGGCCTTAAAGTTTTCCCTTGTTTAAAATGGTTGTATTGTATTGTTTGGTTTTATACTTTGTAGAATTGCCATGAGCTTGAAAAGATGGACCTGGAAGAATGTGTTCAGGTAAGATTGTGGATTTATATTCACAAATACAGTGTGATAGAAACTAATTACATAATACATGCACATCAGAATGTCCATTCCCTACCCTAGTGTAGGAATACTACTGAAATACCTGGCAGCCCTACTGATTCTTCATTTATTGATGTGTCTTCTAGGCACACTAGGCAGAAGTGCTTATGACATAGGTGTTAAAGAACTATGAAAATACATTCCATCAATCATGTCACCATTAGAAAGGACACCTTTCAGGCCATAAAGCTGTTAAGGTATTTTCTTTTGCCAAGTGTGGTGGTACACTACAGTAGTTCCAGCTACTCAAGGGGCAGGAGGATCTCTTGAGCCCAAGAGTTTGTGTCAGCCTGGAAAACATAGCCAAACCACATTTAAAAACAAATAAATAAAGCTGGATGCAGCAACGTATACCTGTAATCCCACTGATTGAGGAATATGAGGCATGACAATTCCAAGTTCAAGGGCAGCCAGCCTCAGCAACAATTTTTAAAAAAAAAGATTGGAATGTAGTTCAATGGTAAAAGTGCCCCTGGGTTCAATCCTCAGTATCCCCAAAAATAAAATAAAGAAAAAATACTTTTTTAATTACAGAACAACATTCCCCAGCCCTTTGTTTATTTGTTTGTTTTGTTTTGTTTTTGGAGACTGGGTCTCACTAGATTGCTGAGACTGGCCTCAAATTGGTGATCCTCCTGCCTCAGCTTTCCAAATTGCTGAGATTACAGACATGCACCACAGCATCCAGCCTCTGTTTATCTCTTGTACACACCTGAGTGTCTTCTATGTCCTTTCCAGAGGTAGTCCTTCTCAATGGACCCGCTCCATCCACAATTTCTTAAAGAATTGAAGATGAATTTGAAAAGAAGCACTGATTTGCTTTCATTCCTGTGATAACTAAAAAAAGCCATTCTTCTTCCCTGAATGTACATAGTTTACCCTGATCCTAGCAGTGCCTATGTGCCTCCCTTGGTAACATAACTAACATCCATGTTATCAATTCTGAGTCATAGTGTGCCTTATTAAAATGAGGCCAAATATCAAGCAGGTCAGGTGGTTCTCACCTGTGATCCCAGTGTCTTGAAAGACTGTGGCAGGAATCTACAAAGTTCAAGACCAGCCTCAGCAACTTAGCAAGATCCTGTCTCAAAATTAAAAATAAAAAAAGAGCCAGGGATAAAGCTCAGTGGTAGAGCAACCCTGGGTTAATTCCCTGATTCTACAAAAATAAATAAATTAATAATAAAAAATAGGCCAAATATCCAAAAATTTGAGGATGCTTTGATTTTAATTTTTTTCTTTTTCATGGAGTACTTTGTTATTTATTTATTTATTTTGTATTGAGGATGGAACCCAGAGGCACCTTACCACTGATCACATCCCCAGCCATTTTATTATTCAAGACAAGGTCTCAGGCCTCATTAAGTTTCTG
The DNA here is from genome assembly GCF_047511675.1 of Marmota flaviventris. Lineage (NCBI taxonomy): Eukaryota > Metazoa > Chordata > Mammalia > Rodentia > Sciuridae > Marmota > Marmota flaviventris. The sequence continues at coordinate 55,681,311 of NC_092514.1, read as the reverse complement.
ATGCGGTCTTTGAACTTGGAATCATCTTGCCTCAGCCTCCTCCTGAGTTGCTGGGATTATAGGCTTGTGCCACTGCACCCAGTTCAGCACTTTCTTCTGATTATTTTCTTTGATGGTTCCAAGAAGTGGATAGAAGTAACAAGGGGACAACATTTCGATTTCATTTCAAAAACAAAACAGAATTTTGAGCAAAAATATCCAAAGATGAAGACTAGAGCCAAATGCAGTGGAACACCCCTATAATACAGGCTACTCAGGAAACACCCAGGATTGCAAATTCAAGGTCAGCCTGGACAACATAGCAAGATCCTTTCTCAAAATAAAATTTTCAAAAGACTAGAAATACAGTAAGAATGAAGTATAACCTGTAATTTTATTTAGAATTATGCCTAAAATAAACATGTGTTTCTTTCAGATAATAGTAGCTCAATACTGGGATGTTTGCTTAACATGCACAGGCCTTAGATTCAATCCCTAGTACCATCACCACCACCAAAAAAAAAAAAAAAGATGAAGGCTTTTAGAGAAACCTAAATGTGTTCAAGCCTAGCCTAGGGAGTTCTTACAGAATAGACTCAGATAGGGCTAGGGTTGTGGCTCAGCTGTAGAGCGCTCACAAATATTTTTTTAAAAAAAGAATAGACTCAGTTAGTCTATGAGAATTAAACCTAAAGATTCTGTTGAAATACAGTAAGAATGAAGTATAACCTGTAGTTTTATTTAGAATTATGCCTAAAATAAACATGTGTTTCTTTCAGATAACAGATAGCACGTTAATCCAACTTTCTGTACACTGTCCTCGACTTCAAGTATTGGTGAGTTTGACTTTCAAGGTTGTATATGTTTGTTTGGCTTAATCAAAACAGTACTGCCAGGCGTGGTGGCTCACGCCTGTAATCCCAGCAGCTTGGGAGACTGAGGTGTCAAATCCAGCCTCAGCAAAATCAAGGCAGTAAGCAACTCAGTGAGACCCTGTCTCTGAATAAAATACAAAAAAGGGCTAGGGGTGTGTGGCTCAGTGGTTGAGTGCCCCTGAGTTCAATCCCTGGTACTCCCTACCCCAACAACAACAAAAAGCAGTACTGTAGTTCTAGTTAAATAAGATCCAGCTCTTGTTTTCCTCTTAACTGTCTGGCTTCCAGTTTTTGGTATGGGAGTATGCTTCTCAAAATTGCCAACTTCCAAAAGATCTAGGAAAGACCTAAAAAGTAAAATGGGGACCAATCAGGCTTTACAGGGGAAGTTCTCTTTGGTACTACTTTGAGGAAGGGATTTTGGTTGATCCTATCCAGGCTCATTGTGGTGTATTTGGTCGAAAGGTAATATCCAAAATTGGGCCAAGGATTCCAAGTCTCTCAGATTCAGAAACCTAAGGAAAATTGATGAAGAGTTACATGTGAGATGTAAAAATTGTCTTCAGCTAATTAATTGTTGGGTCATACCCCTGCACTTGATATTCAATTTTTATTTCAGGAAATTTTGTATATGAAAAGTTTGATCTCTGCTTATCCCCCTAGAGAAGAAAAGTGTTAATTTGGGTAGAGGGTAATTTTTAAAGTTATGTAACTTTGTTTATGAAGTAGTTCATGGTCATTATGTGAATTTACAAAATATGTTTAGAATCACACACAAAAATATCAGTCATTGGTTGCCAAAAGCAGAACCCATGCAACTCTATTTTGCATTCTTTATTTCATCACACATGGATCTAGTGAAAGTTCCATAATCATCAAAATCAAACCAAAAAGGTCTTCTATCTGATTGTACACAAGTTTCTGGCTAACCGACTTACGGAAAATATTTCAGCATCCTTCTTTGCTCTATTTGGCCACAGAGTCTATCTCACTGTGAACTGATCACAGATGATGGAATTCGTCACCTAGGAAATGGGGCCTGCGCCCATGACCAGCTGGAGGTGATTGAGCTGGACAACTGCCCACTAATCACAGATGCATCCTTGGAGCACTTGAAGAGCTGTCACAGCCTTGAGCGGATAGAACTATATGACTGCCAGCAAATCACACGGGCTGGAATCAAGAGACTCAGGGTAAAAATGGCTTCATCACTCTCGAGCTCTGGTGTTCTCACCACCCTTTCTTTTATTTTCCTTCATTTTTATTTTTCCAAATTTAGATTCTCCTGATTTTTATATTTATTTGGACATTTAGTAAGGAGGAAAAAAAATGGAGAGAAAATGTAAGGGTAGATAGTTTTTACCTGTGGCTCCAGATGGAAATTTAGTAGAACAATACCCACTGAAGAGATAAAGTAGGTCTTCTCCCAGCAGTTTGTCCAGTAATGTCCAGAGCTTAATCACATCCCCAGAGTCCAAAAAAAAAAAAAAAAAAGAAGAAGCAGCACATACCAGATTTTGGTTCTAAAGGAAAGGAAAAAACTAATATAAAATGTTTGATTAAATAATATAAGATTTATAAATTCAGCCTGTTTTTCCTCTTTACATCAAACCCTTTTTCTGATTTTTGTTTTTTAATTTATTTAAGTACTGGAGATTGAACCCAGCAGCGTTTTGCCATTCAAATGTATCCTCAGTCCTTTTTTTTTTTTTCATTTTGAACCCTGAGACAAGTCTCTGGAATTACAGGCATGATCCATCACACCTATGTTCTCCAGTTTTGTTAAAAACAGTTATCAAACTCAGTGGAAAGGTGTCTGATTCTGTGAAGAGTGTGAACAATGGTATTCTTAGAGAGAATTTTTTTAATATTTATTTTTTAATTTTCAGTGGACACAACATCTTTATTTTATTTTTATGTGGTGCTGAGAATCAAACCTGGGTCATGCCCGTTCTAGGGGAGCGCTCTACCGCTGAGCCATAATCCCAGCCTGTGATCAGTGGTATTCTGAAACCTAAGTGAGCAGTTGCCACAATACCCTTGGCATCAGAATTTGCCAGTTGAGAATAAATGTGACCTTAAACGCCCAAGCTAGAAAGCAGGCAGGCATGGAAGTGAAGGCCTGAGGCACACAGCAGGCACTCTGCCTCCCCATGGCTGCTGACCAACCACAGAGCAAAAGCAGTCGGCCCCTGTCTCCTGCTAATAAAATGGTGACAATTTAAAAAAAAAAAGTATCAAAGTTATGAGTTGAGCTGAGCATAGTGGTACACACCTGTAATCCCAGGAATTTGGGAGGCTGAGGCAGGAGGACTGCAAGTTCAAAGGCAGCCTTGGCAATTTAGTGAGGCCCTGAGCAACTTAGCAAGACTCTGTCTCAAAATTTAAAATAAAATGGGCTGGGAATGTGCCTCAGTGGTTAAGTACCCTTGGGTTCAATTTCTGGTACCAAAAAAAGAAGTTATGAGTTGACTTGATTATTTAGAACAGCATAGAAGGGGACAAATCTTCTGCCCTGCTTTCATGTCCATTCAGCCCCTCAGTGGTTTTTCTCGGAAGCAATGTTCTCTATCTTAGTAATGTTTTTGTCTTGTTTCAGACCCATTTACCCAATATTAAAGTCCATGCCTACTTCGCACCTGTCACTCCACCCCCATCAGTAGGGGGCAGCAGACAGCGCTTCTGCAGATGCTGCATCATCCTATGACAATGGAGGTGGTCAACTTTGGTGAACTGAATATTTAACTGACACTTCTAGAGTTACCGTGGAGTCTCTCCAGAGGAAGCAACCTGTGTTCTGGACAAGGATTACAAAGTGAGGGCAGTGTTCAGATCCCCAGAGCCACACATACATATGCATACACACCCTTACTCCCATCCACTCTAGCTGTGACCATGGGACTAAAATTTGTGCTGGCTTTAAGTGGATTGGTAAAACTTAACCATTTCTGTTGGACATGCCCGGAAGAAAATCATAGGCCAAGGTAGAGGGAGGGGGCATTCCAGCAAACCCATTGTTACTGCTACTGTGGTTTCTTTATTTTGTTAAGGGGTTTCTTTGGGGATTTTGGAACAGTAACTACAGTCCTTCAGGGTCAAGGGAAGCATGGAAAAACAACAAATGATGTATCCAGGGACCAGAAAGAAAATTTATTTGCATCCTAGAAATGGTAGCCATCCATTTTAAGATGACTACAGAGCTTCTGTGCTTCCTGTTTCTATGCCAACATGCTGAGCATGCTCACAAAGAAGGCTTGTCCATTCCTGCCGTGTTTTAGTATTTGGCCCAGGGGTTTCCTAAATGGCTACACTGAAATCACTGTGGTCCAAATATGATTACTTATTCACTCAAATTGTCACTATCTGTATCACACGTATGCATCTGTCTTCCTTTCTCCCTTCCTGCACTTTTGCTCAGTCTGTCATACCTGTTCATAGTCTGTCTACTCACACTCAACTGTTACTCTTTTGTGTTTACAGTTTGCATTTTGAATGATTAGTTGGGGTTATCAAACATTTTTGGAAAAAAAAAAACATCAATAAATATTTTTTTAATTCTAAATTTTACCATTAGGGGACCCTGCCTGAATCTTTGCCAGTCTGAGGGAGATCTTAACAAAAGTAAGAAAAGTTATGAGAAGAAATCAAGCTAAACCTATTTTGATGAAAACAAACTTTGCCTTTTCATTTCTGTTTTATCTTACGATACATGATAATTTACATGATATCCCCAGTATTCCCTTTGCAAATTTTTTGTCAACCTCCACTAACTTATTAGAGAAATGCAGTTAGTGAAGAGTAGATGGCAGATCCCAAAACAGCCTGAAAAGTACCAACCAACCAAGCTCAGACGTTAACGATTAACATTATCATATGTTCACTGAATCTGGGCATGATTATCTAACTTGTGTCTGAGAGGTTATTTTGTTTATCAGGAATGCTGCTAGAGGATCTGTGCAGACTAGCCAGTCAGTTTCTTTTTTCCCCCATCATAGCTCATCAGGAATATAAGAATGGCCATATAACATCAGTGTTAACAGGGTAAGTAGCCAAGTGAAGGCATTGGAGCAGCTGAAAGAACACCCTGAGAGGAAGTAGAGTTTAATGTCTGTCCAGGCACCAGAGCTGAAGGAAGGAGTTCAGAACCCATGATTCAAAGTCCAAAAAAGTCTCCCCCACAAAGAAAATCATAGAGGATGAGGGAAAATTTCAGAAGATTTCTGAACCCCAAGGTTAGAAACCTTATGTAATTTTTTTAATAGGGTGATTTGGGGCAAGGGATCTTTTAAGACATTGATGTGCAATCCACTATGATATTAGATCATCTTTTGAATGATCCTTATTATTAAAAGCCTTTTTTTTAAATGCCGAAGGTACTAGTTCTACCAGCATATATAAGAAAAAGTCTGATTTATTTATCCCATTGATGTAGAAAATGATCAAATGAAAGGGTCCACATTAAATGTATTTTACCACATTAAATATATTTTAAATCCTATTTTATTATGCCCTTTTAAAAGTTCAGATTATTTTTTCCATTTCTCCTTATCTTCTTTTCAAATTATAAGGAATATTTATTCTTTCTCTCTCCCTCCCTCCCTCCCCCCCTCCCCGCCTGTCTCTCTGTCTCCCCACCACCACCTCCCTTTCTCTCCCTCTTGTTTTTTTGAGATGGGGGTCTCACTATGTTACCCAGGCCGATTGTGAACTCCTGGGTTTAAATGATCCTCCCAAGGAGCTGGGCCTATGGGCTCACACCACTGCATCCAGCAGGAATATATCTTTTTAATTTATTTTTGTTATTATTTTTGTATGTGACTGGGGATTGAACCCAGGGATGTTTTACCACTAAATATATCCTCAGCCCTCTTTTTTTTTTTTTTAAGACAATCTCACTAAGTTGCCTAGGCTGGCCTTGAACTTGTGATCCTCCTGCCTTAGCCTATTGAGTTACTGAGATTAAAGGAGTGGACTTCCGGGCCTCACAGGAATATATTTTTTAGAAACCCACTCTCCTGGATGTATGCCACACATACAAATACATATATGCATACATACACTTCCAGATGTGGTTAATAATATTAAGATCCTCAGGTCGCCTGTTCAAAGAGAACTAAAAGAGAGAAATATTTACAGGCCATCTGCTCTAAAGTATGGCTATTTTTTTTAATGCCTGAGCAAACTGACAATAAAACCTAGATCAGACAGTAAATATAGATTTGAATTGCCTGAGTTGAGACTATTAACTTCTTTACTTAAAAGTTTCAGCAACCCTATTATTCACTGGTATATCAAAAGTCTTGAAAATGCTGTTTCTCTCCGCAAAGGGTGTACCCATGTGCAGGTTCTAGGCTTGCATTGGTGTTACCTGCTATGAAGTCAAATTTCAGCCCATCTGAGCCAAAAACAAGTCAAGTGAAAGAGAACAAAAGTCCAAGGGGGTATGACTTATGGTCAGGCAAGAGCCTTGTTCTTTCTCAGGAAGCTTCAGGCCCATCAAGCTTGGAAGAAAATACACATTATTTATGCCAATTTACACCTACACCAGATGATGAATATGCTAGGATTACATGGTAAGTTTGGTCATGTGGGAAAGGTCCTGACATCAGAATGTTTCCTGTTTCAGCCTTTGGAATACTTTTTTTTTTTTTTTTCCTTGTGGTACTGGTACTGGAGCTTGAACCCAGGGCTTTATGTATGCTAGTATGCTAGGCAAGCATTCTACCACTAAGCTAAACCCAGAGGCACTTAACCACCAAGCTACATCCCCCAGCCTTTTTTATTTTTTTGAGATAGGGTCTCATTAGGTTGCTTAGGGCCTCACTAAGTTACTGAGGCTGGCTTTGAACTTGTGATCCTCCTGCCTCAGCCTCCCAAGTTGCTGGGATTACAGGCATGCATAACCACACCCAGCTCTGAAATGGTTTTGAGAATTCAGAAAAGCTTCACGTGGGAAAAATTTTCCTTAGGAACACCTTATTGGTCCATTGGTCTTATTTCATAGCCACTCTCAAATATGTCTTTTATAATGAAAAAATACAGAGTAAACAGAAGAGATTTAGAATAAGTAAAAAGCTTCCCTTAAAGCTGTTGCTGTGAAGCTGTGGGCGAGCAAGAAGAAATTATTGAAGGGTCTCTGGAGAAAGTTCTTGAGTATACGGATCATTTACTTTTTACAGCCTTCTCATAGTTTTATCCATTTCATTTTCTAGCAGAGTTTGCTACATCAATATTTTTACATTGCGTTCATCAGCCCCATTGAGGTGATTTCAGGGTGTTTTTTTTTTTTTTTTACTGATATCACCTTATCCTTCTCACACCTATCCTGACCCTCTATTTAAAGCCTCCATCTCACCCTCAATAATGCTGCTGATTTATTCTCAGATGTCTCCAGTGTAGCTGCTTCTTTGAGTTCTTGTCCTGATTCAGGTAAACCATTGAGGACAGCCTTGAATTTAGTAGCTGTCAGGTGGCTTGAACCATTTTTCATTGAATGTGCTTTGATGTTTGCTTACTGAATTTTAATTGAGTTTAAAATCAAACTGTTGTATATGAGAAATAAGGGGATCTGACTTGGTTTTTCCAATATTTGGAATGCAAAAGCACATTGTGCTTTGTGTTAAAAATGTTTTCTCCTTTTACTAGATGTAAAAGTATTCCATAAATTGTTTTTGTAAATTTCCAGTCTTATTTCCACATCCATTAAGTTAATTTAGCAGACATAAGTCAGAAATTTCACATATCCCTTGTATTAAATACTTTAGAGGGAAACTTGGTGAATAATTTTATGATGCTTTTTTTTGTGTGTGGCTTTCTAGACTTATTTGAATTGTGCAATATAGCCATAATGCTACAGTGACCCATCTCTTATTACCTTGTAAAGTGTATTATTGGTCTGATAGCCTACTGATGCCATAGGGGACTAAACAACATAAGCAGTGGAATCTGCCTTGGCTTGAAGTTTTTAGGAAGTGTGAGAGTAGTAACTGAAGAGGGTGATTTATTTCCTTCCTGTGAGGGCAGCATATCCTTCTAGGTGGCAGTGTTGTTGGGAAAAGAACACTCGTGGGTCATGATCGGTCCTTGGACATAGAGTGTTTATTGCACTTTAGTCCTCACAGGCTGCTCATACCAGTTGCCACAGTGAGAGAAAGGGTCTAAAGGAAAGTGCCCTCCTTATGGTGCCTCCTGGCTGACAGACTCTTTGATTGGTATACTCTGAGCTCTGGAGCATTTTACAGAAAGATTCCTCCTCTTTCTGCCTGCCAGTTCCAGGATTTCAAACACCACAACCCCAAGCAATGTAAGTTAGCCAAGTCTCCTGTGAGAGGAAGTATAGAATGGTTGGTTGAAAGTCTTGAGGCAGAATCCCTAACCCTCTTAGATCTTGAACCAAAGAAATCTAAAACAGTAGGAGGTTGAGGAGAAAACAGAGTCAGTCTCAGTTTCTCCTTACCTTTATTTCTATCATAAATTTTAATTGAAAGAGAAAGCTGATGAACTTGTCAATAGCATATAATTGACCCAAGTAATCTGAGAATAAAATGTGACTGTAATAGTTTTAGCCAAATTTCCTAACTTAACATCTTTATTCTCCAGCAAAGAGAATAGACCACTTAAGCACCAGTTGCTCTAACCTTGCCTTCTTTCTTGGGATAAATTTTTCCCTGCCAAAAACTACCATATGAGGCAGATGTTTTGTATGAAGGTATTCTGCAGCTTGTCTTTTTTTTTTTTTTCCTTTTAAGATAGGGTCTTGCTAAATTGACCAGACTCCCAAGATGCTTGGTTTATAGGCATGTGCCATCACACCTGGCTTCCACTTTTATTCCTAGGAATATTGATTCTGTGCCTCTGAAGCTTTTTGATTATTAGGAAAGTCAGTATGAAATCTCTCAGCTGAGTCTGAGGGAACCTTAGGAATCCCAAGAGAATTACAATTAATTTTCAGGAAAAAGTTTTTTGGACAAACTTACATGTGAAATGCTAGAAAATGTCCATCTCTGTTTCACATGCTATTTGCTTAAGCCATTATAGAGTTCAGTTGACAGATGTTGAGTCTCAGTGTTTGCTCAGCCAGAGTAGTTTATTGCCCTTTTAGGGAAAACCATGAGCAAGTAAACCTTTTTATTTTGTGTGTTTTCGAGTGTCTAATTTTGAAAAATTGGCATGGGGAAATGGTATGTGAGGCTCAAAAGAAAGGAACAAATCAGTTCTAGAACTGAGGTCCTTTGCCTCAAGGTCAACATCTGTCCTGAGCACATAACCACAGCTGCCTCACACCTGAGGAGGTTTACTTTCCTCTTTGTATGAGGAACTCCATGTCCTTGACTGGCGATTCGGGCTTCTTTTCTACATCTCTAACCAGATCATCTAGATGGAGATTGGCACCCCTAGAAGAACCACCAGGGCTTCCCAGCTGCTTCTGGACATGGCTTTAGTACCAGGACAAGAGCATGTAAGCAGTAAACTAGAATTCTAACCCGAAGAAGAGATGGCAGAAATGAGGTGTCCAGACATGTACTTCTCTTCTGCCATGCCCTCCACCCCCCCGCAAACAGGGAAATATTTGAAGTAATGTATTTATTTTTTTTTGTTGTTGTTGTTGTTACTGTGGAAAAAGAAAACATTGCCCCACTTACTACTTACTCTTATTAATTCAGATCTATGCCACACTGCTGCTCACACATGTGTTTCTTAGCCTAACCCTTCTCAGCTCCTGAAGTTATTAATTTACTCTTTTTTTTTCTTCTTTTATGGCACAAGAGAATGAGAACCTAAAGACAGAAAATCCTAACTTGAAAAAAAGTCTTTAACTGGTATGGTTTGGTTAATTACTTTATCTCTATCCAAGTCAAATGATTTTCTTTCTTAGTGCTACATAATCTTTAATAAGTGAAACCTTTGCTGCTACTTTCCTGGGTTTACATCAAGTTCTTCCCTTCTCTTAAGAATAGTTTCTTATCTGTACTTCTCTGGTGACTGTTAATTTCTAATGAGTACAAAAAGGGGTGAGCCTGTGAGTTCTTCTCCTACTCCCCTTCCCACCCCCACAGCACACACTAATTCTTACTCCCGGAGCCTGTTGGCACATGTACAAGAACCATGGGACCAGGCTCACCAGAAACTTTCCATGTTTTCCTCATCATGCTGCAGCCCAAGAGCTGACCCCCAAGGATCTGTGACTACCCACTGCAGAGGGTTACTGTATAGGGGGAGAGGCTTCTTAATTTTGCCTTTCTCCACTCTTGTTTTATCACTCAGCCTTCAGATGCTTCCCACTCTGGCCTCCTCCCTTTTCCTTCTAGGAATTGTTTCCAGTTAACCTGCTGCCTACATTTTCCAGCTGCTCTGCTCACCTTTGCCCACCTTCCAGTGACCCTGAGAGCACAGACCTGAGTGACGTGGCCTGTGCAGAACTCAGAGAACTGTGAGGACTACCCATGCCTTTCAGACTCTGCTGTGAACAGAGATGGATGGGTAAATGGTGCTGTTGGAGAAATTCTTACTTTCAAACCAGGCTGTTTGATCCCTGCATCCCATCCAACTCCCCCTAAGAGATGAAATGCAGAGTGCGTGGAGTACAGGGTCTGGTCCCTGCCCCCGTAGCCACTCAGCCTGTTCAGGAGTGCTTCAGTGTGTGGGAATTGCTGCTTGTTCCCACTGGCCCCACAGTCCCTACATGGTGACTTAACACCAGGTTCCATTAGCTGTCCAAGTGACTGGATTTCCACTCAATATTTTTGGCACTTGAGGATGGGGGGAGGGGGAGTTATTTAAAATAAATAAAATCCAAGGTGGCAGTAGAGGATTTCTTTTGCTTTAAAATCTTTGGACTAAAAAAAGAAATGTTTTTATATATAAATATATAAATTGTTATGTAACTATTATTGTTTTCTGTATGTTCTAATTTTGTTTTATGATGTAATTAAAGGAAATAAGCTGTGAAGACTTTTCATTTTCCTATGGAAATAGTCTGACTTGGAGCTGTGATTCCTAACTTCCTTGAACTGTAGAACTACAAAGGCACCTAAGGCTGAAAGACTTCTCTTTGGCAGCCTATCTTTTTTTAATACCCTTTACTAGCCTTTCTTTCTTTCTTTCTTTTTTTAGACAGGGCCTATTAAGTTGCCCAGGCTGACCTCATACTCCTGCCTCAACCTCCCCAGTAGATAAAATTATAGACACATGCCATCACGCCCAGCTACTATAACCTTTATTTAATATTTATTTATGCCTTTCATAACCTCTTTTAATACTCTTAATAGCCATTTATTTAATACCCCAAACAATTCTTGTCTTCAAAAAAACATGAAAGACATAAATTAGAGTTGCCTTAATTAATTTCATAGTTAAAATTCAGCCTGAGTCTTTTATCTCTATGCAGAGCATTCATGCCCTTACTTTGACTACAGAGGGGTAAAGATGGAGTACTACAGTGATTAAACACAAGGTCAGAAGTCAGACTGCCCAAATTCAAAGCTATACCACTTGCTGCCACTGTGAATTCAGTTAACCCCCCTGTCTCTGCTCAGCTCTTCATTGGTAAGATGGGGATAACAGTATCTACTGCATGGAGTTTTTTTGTTTGTTGGTTTGTTTGTAGTTATCGGCGGACACAACATCTTTTGTTTGTATGTGGTGCTGAGGATCGGACCCGGGCCGCACGCATGACAGGCGAGCGCGCTACCACTTGAGCCACATCCCCAGCCCCCTGCATGGAGTTTTGAAGATGAAATATCATGTTATTTACAATGACATGAAAAACTTTTTTTATATACTGGGGATTGAACCCAGCGGTGCTTTATCACTGAGCTACATCTCCAGCCCTTTTTATTTTGAGACAAAGTTTTGCTAAATTGCTGAAGGCCTTGCTAAATTACTGAGACTGACCTCAAACTTGGCGGCCTCCTGCCTCATCCCCCTGAGTTGCTGGGATTATAGGCATGTACCACTGTGCCAGTGACATGGAAGACTCTTGAAAAGCCCTGTGGATCCTGTATAAAAGTTAGAGACCATCTGGGTCCAACATAGGCCCTTTGAGGAATGTAAGCAGAGGTCCATATTAACTGAGTCAGCTCTAAATTTTTTTTTTTTTTTTTTTTTTTAATACTGAGGATTGAACCCAGGGGTGCTCAACCACTGAGCCACATTCCCAGCCCTTTCTTATATTGTTTAGAGACAGGGACTCACTGAGTTGCTAAGTGCCTCACTAAGTTGCGGAGGCTGGCTTTGAACTTGCGGTCCTCCTGCCTCAGACTCCCAAGCTGCTGAGATTACAGGTGTGCGCCACCCGGCAGCCCTGAATTTTTTGAAGGAAGCACTTTCTAGGCCTTGTACAGGTTAAACAGACCTCCCTTTCCACTTCCTATCCTGTCCAGAGGCCACCTGGTTTAAGATTCACCAAAGATGATTGGTAAATCACAACTGAGGTAAATTATCAGTGAGTAATTGTGCATGTATGTTTAAGAGAACACCTTGTCTTCTACTCAAAGTTCATATTAGGTTTTCACTGTTCTGTAGATTTGAAGATTTTCACTATAAAACTTGGAGTAGGATGGAAAAAAATATAATCCAATATCATTTATCTTTTGAGAATGCATTTATCTCTGGGCACAGTGGCATACATCTGTAATCCCAGCAATTTGGGAGGCTGAGACAGGAGGATTGCAGGTTCAAAGCCAGTCTCAGCAATTTAGGAAGACCCTGTCAAAAAATAAAGAAAGCACTTATTTAAGGTAAGATTGGTTTTCTGTTTTCTGTAATGGAAAAGAATAGGTCCCCACTTGACAGGATATCCCAAAATTAATTTCAGGTGAAGTATAGACATGAAAAGGCAAATTAATTTAGCTGGTTGTGGTGGTGGTTCATTCCTATAATCCAGTGACTCAAGAGACTGAGACAGGTGAATTGAAAGTTCCAGGCCAGTCTCAGCAATTTAGTGATATCCTGTCTCAAAATAAAAAGTGGGGGTGGGTGCTGGTGGGGAGGGATAGGGGCTTGGGGTGCAGATAGATGGTAGAGTACCCCCTGGGTTAAATCCTCAGTACCACAAACAAACCTGAAGTTTTAATTTAAAAATATGCATAGGAGGGACTAGGGGTGTGAGGTTGGTGGTAGAACACTTACCTTGCATGCACAAGGCCCTATGTTTAATCCCCAACATTCCAAATACAAACTATAAGAAATTGCATTTTATGACTTTAATATAGGAAAAGATTTTTTAATTGATTTTATTTTTTAAATACGTGACAGCAGAATGCATTACAATTCTTAAAACCCATACAGAGCACAATTTTTCATATCTGTATAAAAAGTATGTTCACACCAATTCATGTCTTCATACATGTACTTTGGATAATGATGTTCATCATACGTTGCTGGTGGAACTGCAAATTGGTGCAGCCAATATGGAAAGCAGTATGGAGATTCCTTAGAAAACTGGGAATGGAACCACCATTTAACCCAGCTATTCCTCTCCTGGGTCTTAAAAACAGCATACTACACGGACACAGCCACGTCAATGTTTATAGCAGAACAATTCACAATAGCTAAACTGTGGAACCAACCTAGATGCCCTTCAGTAGATGAATGGATAAAGAAAATGTGGCATATATACACAATGGAATTTTACTCAGCAATAAAAGAGAATAAAATCATGGTATTTGCAGGTAAATGGATGGAGTTGGAGAAGATAATGCTAAGTTAGCCAATCCCAAAAAAACAAATGCTGAATGTTTTTCTCTGATATAAAAAAGATTTCTTAATGGCCTAAAAAAAAAAAAAAACAAAAACAGATTAGAGCTGAACTTAGCACTGGTGGCACCCACCTGTAATCCCAGCAGCTAAGGAGGCTGAAGAAGGATTGTGAATTCAGAACCAGTCTCAGCAATTTAGCAAGGATTTAGGCAAATTAGCAAGGCCCTGTCTCTAAATAAAACGTGGGGTTTTGGCTCAGTGGTTAAGTGCCCCTGGGTTCCATCTTGGGTATCAAAAAGAAAGGATTAGCCAGGCAGGGTGGTGAAGGCCTATAATCCCAGCAGCTCCAGAGACTGAGGAGGATCATGAGTTCAAAGCCAGCCTCAGCAAAGGCAAGGCACTAACCAACTCAGACCCTGTCTCTAAATAAAATACAAAATAGGGCTGGGGATGTGGCTCAGTGGACAGGTGTCCCTGAGTTCTATCCCTGGTACCAAAAAAAAAAAAAAAACAGCCCCATACAACTTAGTGGTAGAGAACAGTTATGGTATTTCCCAAATCCTTAGAACTATGGTTTGTTTGTTTTTTAAGAGAGAGAGAGAGAGAGAATTTTTAATATTTATTTTTTAGCTTTTGGCGGACACAACATCTTTTTTGTATGTGGTACTGAGGATCGAACCCGGGCCGCACGCATGCCAGGTGAGCGCGATACCGCTTGAGCCACATCCCCAGCCTAGAACTATGGTTCTAAATTACAGTGATTTGAATGTTAAATTATCTGATCTGGAGGCTTTAGTATTGGTTTTTACCTAAACCAATTGGAAGGAGAATGAATCCAGCTGGATTTATTTTTTCTTTATCCCAGACCATATCCCTTGCTCTAATTATAGTTTAAGCAAAAGGTTTTTCCCCTTAAGGACCCTAAACCAAGAAAATTGACAGGTTAAACATATACCTTTGTTTATTTTTTCCAGTACTGGGGATCAAACCCAGGGCCTCATGCATGCCAGGCAAGTGCTCTGACACAAGCCACATCCCTAACCCAAACATATATACCTTTGAAATTTATTATTTATTTATTTATTTATTTTTAGTTGTAGTTAGACACAATACCTTTATTTCACTTATTTATTTTTACGTGGTGCTGAGAATAAAACCCAGTGCCTCATGCATGCTAGGCAAGCGCGCTACCACTTGAGCCACATCCCCAGCCCTGCTTTGAAATTTTTAATTTTAAACTTTTATAATAAAAGAGATGGGTGAGTAAAATTTTAAACATAGATTAACAATGTTCAGCAGTCAACACTGCTCAGGGCGAAAAGTACCTTGCCAGGGGTTTTTTTGTTTTTGTTTTGCCTCTCATTTGACCAGCTCAGAAGGTGAGCAAGGGAAGCTTGTCCAGGGTTCCAACTATTGCTTCTGAGCAGAAAGAAGTGTAAGGCTAGAGACTATGTGCCTCCTTCCAGGTGTTAAAGACACAGGATGAATTAAGTGTTCTAACAACCCCACTTCAAATTCACTTCCTAGCCTCCCTTTTCTGCAGCACTGCCAAGCTAGGAAGCATGTAAGGCAGGCATTTGAATGACCAGATCACAAGCGACTGGTCAGAGCTGTGATACCAGGTTATGTCCAGCAAACACATTCCCATCTGCCTGGTATGATTGTTGGGGAGTGGGTGGAGAAGATGGGGGCCTTACCACTCCCTCTGATCTCACTTAAGAGAATATGTGCTTAACAGTCTTCTCACTCTAAGACACTCCTCTCCCTTTTGACCCCTTCCTTTCTTCACTACAGGGACAAAAATATGACTCATCCTTAAGCTTCTGAACCACCTATAAGGAAGACACTATCTTTAGAACCAAACAGATTAAACTAGGGAAGAATTAAAGGAAGCTGGGCGAGAGGCAGAGGAGTGAACAATGGCCACATTGGGACTTGTGGCAGAGACCTGCTCTTTTACCTGGTTGCTGAGGAGAATAAGAATGTCCCCAGGGCCCTGGTGGATCTGAAGGGCTGGGAGAGCCAAGAACTTATCCAGCTTCCCCATCAGCTCCACAGCACTGGATTTATCCAGAGAGATCTCTTGTTAAAAGCTTGGGGGGCAAGCAGCACAGAAGTGGGATTGTTGGGGATGTGGGCACATAGACCATCCTAGAGGGGACTGGGCTTGACAGGAAGATGGCTACCCGTGGAGGAAGGAAGAGCCAAGGAGACAGCTTTATGTAGTAGAGGAGTTCTCAGTTTAAAGAAACAGGAGTGACTAAACGCCAGATACCATAAGGTTATGATTTACTCCCACATACTAATAGAATGGTAAAAATCAAATGGGGTAGGAGTAGAACATGGTAGAATAAACCCAGGGAGACATTCCGTGAGGAGAGAGAACTAATCTGGTCATGGGAGGCAGGGGAATGCCAAGGGATGTTGGGAGAGACCAGAGATGTTTCATACAGCCACAGCTGGAAAGACTAGAACCTCACCTACCTAATCAGGGTTCTTAGGAACCTCATTCTCTTGCCTAGAGGCTCCTGAGCCACAGATAAAGTTGTCTGGTGATGGATGGGCCTGGGCCAGGAAAACTATTAGCCCTTTGTCCTGAACTTAATTCCCACTTCTAGCCCCCAATTTGAGGAAGAACCCAGCCACCTCCCAGGTCCCTAGGGAAGGAAGTCACTAAGCAGTTCTTCAGAACATGAATGCTGACACTGGGTATAAGGAGAGAAAAATTTAGAAGACCTCATTTCTGTCCTCAGAAAAGGAGTGTTGCTAGTGGGATGGCCATAAGAAGAAGGTCCCAGGAGCCTACCTGTTGGTTGAGGAGGGGCATTGAACCCATGGCCTTGCACACGCTAAGCATGTACTACACCAGTGAGCAATACTCCCAGTCCTAAAGCCTAACTTTTTTTTTTAAATTTTTTTAACTGTTTTGTTTATTTTTGTGTGGTGCTGAAGATCAAACCCAGCTCTTCACATATACGAGGCAAGTGCTCTACCACTGAGTCACAACCCCAGCCCCCTTAAAACCTAACTTTTTGACCAGTGGTTGTCAGTATCCAGCACCTGTCTCTAAGATTGAAAAGGCAGATCCCATCAGAAGGCACGCAGATCTGAGTAAGGTCCTGGCAGATAAGCTTCAACAGATCAGTGCCTGCAGGGTCCAATAGGCCATATTGAAGAAATGAGGCCTGGGATCAGGTGTGGGAAGTGAGAGACACAGTCCATTAGTCTACAAAAAGTCCTAGTAGGCCCAGACAGTAATCAGACTTCAAATCCAAGTTCTGCCACTTGCTAGCTGTGTATTTTTGGACAAGTAATTTAACCTCTCTAGGCTCTCTATTCAAGAGGTAGTTTATAAATTATTTGGGCTATTATATGCAAAGGAAGCCTAGCACAGTGCCAGGAAACATTCTGTCTTCAATAAAGGTTAGTTGAAGGACACAGCAAGTCAAGACAAAGGCCTTCTGCCTGAGTGTCCCACACTCAGTCCCTTCCAGATGCAACCTCACCAGTGCCCATGCAACCAGCTGTGTATCTGAAATGGAGGTGCCAGGGTTCAGTTCCTGAGACATAAAGAGGGCTCCCAGGTGATACCCAGAGACTGGGGGCTGAAAACAAGGTGGAGGGGAATCAGTCCTTCCCCTGAGGGCTCACAAATCTGAGAGGCTCCTGCCAGGTCCTAGCTGGTCAATTATAATCTGTGGCCATACCAAGTGAGGCCACCAGGGGACAGAGTTACCCTGTTCTGGAGAGAGAGGAGGCTTCAAGAGGGCTTTGGGACCATGGTTGGGTGATAGAAAGGACTCACCTCAACTGAGCTGAATCCCAAGGTGAATGATGGTGAAAAACAGTACCTGTGAGGAGCAGAGGTTCAGGGGTTGTGTGGAGTAGCATGGCCAAGTGTCCCATGAGGCCTGTCCTAGAAGGCAGAGCTTGCCAGTGCTGCCCCTCACTCCTCATCAAGCATCAGTTGTACCCCAAGCCCTGCCCTTCCCTCATGCCTGAGCCAAGGGGTATTTTTCTTAACTCTCACCTGAAGGGGCTGACACATGCACATCCTATTTGAGGACAGGAGCTTTTGGGACTTGGCAGAGGTCAGAGTGAGAGGACTGAGAGGTGGCTGCAGTAAATTCTGGCCGGGGCAAATACTGTGGGCACACAAACAGCAAGGTCAGTCTGGAACTCCAAAGGCAGTAGCAGCCATTTTCTCACCTCCCTCCAGGTGTCTATTGAGAGCTGACAAGGTTGAGACAGGAGGATCACAAGTTTGAGGCCATCCTCATCAACTTAGCAAGACCCTGTTTCAAAATTTTAAAAAAAGGAGGGGGGGAGCTGGGAGTGTAGCTCAGATGAAGAGCACTTGCCTAACATTTGAGGCCCTGGGTTCATACCCAGTATAAAAAAGGTGCTGGGGCCTGCCTAGGATCAGACTTGGCTCCTACCCTATAGGGAGGTCCCAGCAAGTTGACTGTGCTTCAGCAAAAGAAAAAAGTCAACCACAGCCTATCTTGGGAAAAGCTAGTCACAGGTAGCCATCCAGATGCTCCCCGTGGGATTTGCCATGGATGGGTGGTCTGGAGGCTTCAGCTCCTGGAAATCTTGAGCAGCACCCAGGGCAGAGGCTGTCCCTTAGGAAACAAATCCCATGGCTGTGGAGTCCTGGAGCAGTTGCGGCCCTTGAGGCTTCAATAGCCCCACTGTATTCCCACTCTTGCCACCCAGCACACACCTCCAAGAAGACCATGCTCTTGCGGGCTCCGAGAGTTGTCTCTCAGGCGGGGGTTGTTTCACAATCTTCTCCTGGTCAGTTTTCAGTTTCTAGTCAGCTCCTTTGGGTTCCAGAAGGGTGATACAGAAGCTTCAGAGACCCCTTCTTTCCCTGCTCACCACAAATCCCATCCCTCTCTGTATAGAAAAGGAGAAGAGTCCCAAAACAAAGGCTTGGAATGCTGAAAGTCCACAGCAAGGCAGAGCCAGGGCTGCCCAAACCTTGAACACCTTGGTGAGGCAGCCAGCCAAATTCAGGTGCTCTACAGATGCCTTGTCACTGGGCTTGAAGATGTTTATCTAGAGGTAGAAAGGGACACCTTTCTCTCCACCTTTCTTCTGAGGTGTGAACTCAGTACTGATGCAGTGAACTTAGGGTAGGGAAGAAAGTGTGGTAATTCCAGGACTTCCACCCTAACCGTGAGGGTCCCCTGTCAATCACCCCAGCGACTTTACATTCTCAACCAGTGGCTACTCTTAAATCCTTATTTCATTAGGTTCTTTCCCTTGTTCAAAATCCTCCGGTGATATCCATGATTATAGGAGGGGAAGCAAACTTCCTAGTCCTGGCATTCAAGTACCTTACAGAGTCTGGTCAGGGCTTGCAATGTGGTTGTTCTCCCCACCCATTCATGAACTCGGCCCCCCTAGCCAGCCTACCCATGACCTCAACACACATTTTCTTCCAAGCACTTTATGGCAGTAATTAATTCTTATTGTCCTCTCACCTCCACCCAAGCTCACTTTCTTTTCCCACTGCCACCACTCCCATCTCACCTCCAGCCTCCTCCCAGCCCAGCTTCAGGATCACCTGCAGAAAGAGAGAAGCCCTCCTGGTTGGGTCCAAGTTGGGATGGCCACACTTGGTTCTATCACTCTCACAGAGAGTGGCACATCTGTGATGCACAGTGGTTGACAGCAGGAGAGGCGCAGGCCAAACCAGTAAGCGGACTCATAGAGCCCCTGGCCCCTCCCTCCTCACCAGTGTCCAGGATGTGGTCCCCAGTCTGGCTCCACCGTCATTCACCCAGTTGTTGCTGCTGTGTGTACTGCAGGCGCTCATCGTGGAACACATGCACCATACTCTGTGGTCACGGGAGGGTGAGGTCCACGGGTGACAGAGTGCCAGGGCCTTCAGGAACAGGCCCTCTCGCCTGGGTAGACCAGCCTTCCCACTTTCATTGCCAGGAGACATTGGGACCTCAAATCTCCAGACAACTGGGAAACTGAAAAGGTCCCTAGAGACCCTGAGTCTCTGCTTCCTTGTCTATAAAATGGGAGAGGTACTACTTTCCCACCCTTCCTTACTCTACCCCTTGCCTTGCAGAATGTATTTCTGTTTGCTGTTGCATATGATTCCTGTAATTTCTTGTTTATCTTAATAGAAGGCAGGCCTCCTGGGGAAGGAAGCTGCCGAATCCCTAGCTCAGAACATAGGATGTGGGCTAAATTGATCATTTGGTGAGAAAAGCTCGTTGTGTGTGAATAACACTGTGTAAATGTATTTCTAAATGTCAGCTTGGTTACTTTCTGGCTCTGTGTCCTTTAGAAACTACTCAACCTCTCTGTGCGTGTTTCCTCAACAATTTCTGCCCACCACTGAACCATTTTAAGGGTCAAATTAAATAAAAGACTCCAGGGGGTTCCACTCAACAACATCACAGTGATGGCACTGGCTTCCTGTCTGGAGAGACAGTCATACCCAGCCTTTGCCAGTTCTGGGCAGGGCGTTGCCTACCTTGAACAGCAGGAGGCACGGAGCAGCTCACCCAGTTTGGGATTATAGAGCATCCGCACCTCATAGGGCTGGCCTGGGGGAGATGAAGAGGATGCGTGAGTCCCACTCTGAGGGGTAGAGTGATACCTATGCCCTCCAGCCCATTCTGAGCTTTCTGCCCCTTCCCTTCCCCTGGCCAGCACACCCTGGTCCAGGTAGGTGAGGCAATCCTCCTGCTGCTTCATGGCTGCCAAGGGGGCTGCACAGAGCACATACTGAAACGTGGGGCAGGGGATGTGCCCACTGGGGATCTTGGGCAGTTATTCCTGCTTCCAGGAGGGCAAGGGCAAAGGCTCCCTGCCAAGGAGAGGAGAGCACTGCCAGCTTTCCACCCTGCCCCTGATGGCTCTCTATTGCCAGCCCTTCCCTCCAGGGAACACACAGCTTCCTGTAAAGACATCCATGTTGATCCCAGATGTTGCACTAAACAGCTGCCATTAAATACTTAGGTTTGCAACCCCAAGGCTTCCCTGATACCCAGCAAATGCCTGAGAAAAACATTCTGAGGAGCCAGTGTGTTTGGGGTGCCCCAGGACCTACAAAATTCCAGTGGCATTTTTTTTCCCCTTCTGGGGATTGAACTCCCCACCCCAGCCACCCACATACTAAGCAAGTGTTTTACTGCTGAGTTACATCTCCAGCCTTTTTTATTTTTTCTTTTGAGACAGGATCTTGCCAAGTTGCCTAGGTTGGTCTCAAACTTGTAATCGTCCTGCATCAGCCTCCTGAGTAGCTAGGATTATAGAACAAACCAATTCTAGGGACATGTGACCACTTCTTTACCTGCAAAGAAGTTCAAGAGCAGGAAGACTGTTCTCTTTGGCTTGAAATGGATGGCCTTACACACCTGCCCCAAAGTTAGACCAGGGCCTCAGAGGGACAGGGATCTGGAATTTACCTGAGCACATTGCTGGGGAGCCCCAGGTATAGTTCCCTAGGACTGGGCCACAGGTACTCTGGCTGATTGTGTCAGAACAACATCTTAGAAAGGGAGCAAGGTCAGCTGTGTAGCATCAGCAGCAGGCCCCAGCCTCAGCTTTTATACACAAACAAACCCAGGAGAGGGTGGGGCACACCCTGGGGCCATTTACTGGCTAGGCACCAGGGGTCCTGGGAGATTCAGGGCCTGTTGGGACAGCCCAAGTTGGAGAGAGTCAAGAGTTGATGTCCCCGTGGCTCCCCACCCATTATTAGCTGAAAGAGGAGATGGTGGTATAGCAAAAGAAAGTCATAAGATGGACACTCACTCCCCTACTGTCCCTAAGAGACCCAGAGAATTAGGGGCACCCTCAGTCTTCAAGATTGCTCCCAGATCTATAAGCCACTCAAGAATCCTAGAAGCCCCTGGACCTGGGGCCCCACAAGAGGGGCCTGTCCACTCTAGCAGACAGGACAACTAATACACAGCATTGTATGGACCCACTGTCCTGCCCTCTTTGCCCATCACACACACACGTGCATAGGCACAGTGGTGACAGGACATTTGTCCTTCACTGCATACTAGAGTTTACAGAACACTGCCAGCTCATCGTGGAAATACTGGAAGAGAATGCTCGGGAGAGGGGATTGCCCAGAAGCCCCAGAGGGACTCGTCTCTGTCCCTTCTCTGTCCTGAGGCATGGAGCAGACTGTGTTTATGGACAGATACAGCCTGCCTGAGAGAGGGCTTCCTTAAACTCAGCCTCTGTTGTCACTGTGCACAGACAGCCCCAGCCCCCTGTGCCATCTCCCACTATTGTGTTTGGTAGAAACAGACCAAGGCCCTTGAGAGCAGAGACATATCTCTAAAAACATGGCCTGCTCTCATGTGACCCTGCCTATCCAAGTTCTGTATTCTGGGGGCCTCTCTGGGGAGAAGAAAAGCCAAAGAAGTTACCCCTCCCCTAGGCTGGCACCTGTATCTCCTGGTACCTGGGCCCTTGCTAGACTTGCTTTCTCCTCCCACAGCCCAGACCAAAGGAAGCAGGGAGAATAGAGAGAAGCCACTAGAGGATGGAAACATTCAGCCCCTGCTGAGATCCCCAAGACTGAGCACCGACCCTGTGCCCACATTTGGGTTGGAGGCCAGGAGGCACCCTTCAGCTTCCAAGGGAAGGCACAGCAGGATCCCAGGAAGGGCAGAGGAGCGACAGAATAGGTCCCAGAGAGGCTTGGTCCTGCCTGGGTAGGCAAGAGAGATGGGTATGAGGAGAAAGGCTAATTATGGTAGTGGAGGTGGAAAGCATCGAAGCTGGTGAGTGTGCCCTTCAAGGACATCCCCAGGCAGGGGAGTGGGACCCCCAACTCCAGAACCCTGGGAGGGCCCAGAGCTTCTATATTCTCTACTTCTCTGCGGCTCCCGCCTCCCACCTGTCTCAGGGCCTCTGAGCTTCTCTCCCTAAATGGTGTTGCTTCCTAATCCCAGATCTCCTAGGCCCTCTGTGGAGGGGGAAAAGCCTGGGCTCCAGGCAGATGGAGCCAGCTGCTTGCAGTTCCCACCCCACTCATTTTGCTCTGCACTCTGGGCCAGGCATAGCACTGGGTCTGAGCACCCATCTTTGGGGCAGAAGTGGCTCAGTCCCTGGAAGGGTGCAAGGGCATGATGAGGCAGGGGCACTGCCCAAACAGCTCATTGGCTTGCTTGCTGCTGCTCTCCTCCTCCTCCTCCTTCCCCTCCCTTTCCCTCTCTCTTTCTCCTTCTTCTAACTAGAAATTGAATCAAGGGGTGCTTAACCACTGAACCACATCCCCAACCCTTTTTTTTATTATTATTTTTTTATTTAGAGACAGAGTCTCACTAGTTTGCTTAGAGCCTCACTTAGTTGCTGAGGCTGGCCTTGAACTTGCGATCCTCCAGCCTCAGCCCCCTGAGCCACTGGGATTATAGGTGTGTGCCAACCGCACCTATCTAGCTCCTCATATTTCTGAACATACTTCCTCTCCTGTAAAACAGGGGCAAGGCCTCCATCCTTCTTTATGTGGCAGTGAAGATTAAAGGAAATCCTGTGGAGTCAAGGACCCCCATGTTCTTAGCAGAGCTCAATTCTGGGGGTACAAACATGATTAATTCAGAAACTTCACTCACAGATCATATTAAGGACAAATTTTAAAAAAATTTTTTTCAGTTTTCAATGGATCTTTATTTTATTTATTTATACATGGTGCTGAGAACCAAACCCAGTGCCTCACACATGCTAGGCAAGTGCTCTACTACTGAGCCACAACCCCAGCCCCCAAGGACAATTTTCTGATGCAATTTTTTTCTAATAATTTTTTTGAGGTATTGGGGGCTGAACATAGAGCTGTGAGCATGCTAGACTAACACTTAACCACTGAGCTACATCCCCAGCTCTTTTCATTTTGAGACAGAGTCTTGCCAAGTTTCTGAGGTTGGCCTTGAACTTTTGATCCTTCAGCCTTGACTTCTGGAATTGCTGGGATTATAGGCATGCACCACCGTGCCTGGCCCTAATTTTAATTTTGTTTGGTTTGGATTAAACCCAGGGGCACTTAACCACTGAGCCACATCCTCAGCCCTTTTTAAAAATATTTTATTTCAATGTCAGTCATGGTGGTCCATGCCTGTAATCCCAACAGCTCCAGAGGTTGAGACAAGAGGATCATGAGTTCAAAAACAGCCTCAGCAACTTAATGAGACCCTGCCTCTAAATAAAAAATATTAAAAGGGCTGGGGATGTGGTTAGGAGCCCCTGGGTTCAACCCCTGGTATCAATAAATCAATCAATCAATATTTTATTTAGAGACAAGGTCTTGCAAAATTGCTTAAGGCCTCACTAAATTGCTGAGGCTGGTTTTGAACTTGCAAACATCCTGCCTTAGTCTCCTGAGCTGCTGGGATTACAAGTGTGCACCACCTCACCCAGCTCTAATTTTAATTTTTTATAGTTAATTTTTTAAAAATATTCTTTAGTTATCATTGGGCCTTTATTTCATTTATTTATATGTGGTGTTGAGAATCAAATCCAGTGCCTCACATGTGCTAGGCAAGTGCTCTACCACTGAGCCAAACCCCAGACTCCTCCTCCTCCCCCTCCCCCCCCCCCTCCTCCTCCCCTGAAATGTTCTATAATTTTCTAGGCCTTGACCTAATTCCATCCTAATTACACACTTTGGTGGGGGCCCTAAGACAACAAAGTAACTTTTTTGGTTTGGTTTTTTGGGTGCTGGGACTCAAAGCCAGTCCTTCCAGCATGGTGAAAGCACACTTTACCACTGAGCCACACCCCCAGGAACAGAACCAAAGTAACTTTTTTTGCAGGGAGGATGGTACCAGGGATTGAACTCAGGAGCATTCAACCACTGAGCCACATCCCCAGCCCTATTTTGTATTTTATTTACAGACAGGATCTCACTGACTTGCTTAGCTCCTCACTTTTGCTAAGGCTGGCTTTGACCTCCCACTCCTCCTGCCTCAGCTTCCTGAGCCGCTGGGATTACATGTGAGCACCACCTGCCCAGCCAAAGTAACTTTTTATCTGTAAAAAGTGATGAAAAATAAAACTTCAAAATCCTTCTTTTCCTTTCACCAAAATGTTTTGTTTTCTGTCCCAGGCAACATTCCAACCTAGAGAGAGAGAAAGTGGTCTACCCCCAGAGAAGACAGTTGAGAGCCAGGCCTGCTGGTCCATGTCTGTAATACCAGTCTCTCTGGAGGCTGAAGCAGGAGGATCTCAAATTCAAGGCCAGCCTTAGCAATTCAGCAAGGCGTGAAGTAATGTAGCAGGACCCTGTCTTAAAACAAAAAAATTAAAAAATTAAGGGCTTTTGGTAAAGCACCCCTGAGTTTGATTAACAGTACCAAACACACACACAGCTGAGAGGGGAAACATTTCGTATTCATCCATTCATTCAACACAATGATACTGAGAGCTGCCGTGTGCCCAGGAGACCTGCCCTCTCCAAAGCTCAGATACTCCTTGCTTCCCCACATTGGAGGCCAAAAGGACTGGGCCCCCGAGTTCCTGATGAAGAAAGGAGCACAGAAGAGCACGTGGGGAAGGATTAATTAAAAAGAAAAAAGGTCACATGGGATTTTTCAGACACAGTGGGGCTCGCGGGATCTCTCTCTCTCTCTCTCTCTCACACACACACACACACACACACACACACACGACTGACGATACCCTATGACAATACACTATGGCAATCACCGTGTGGTCTTCGTGTCTGCAAAAGCCTCCAGCCCCTCCTCCAGGCCAGTGGCTCTGAGGCCTCCAAGTGCGCAGTTCCACCGGGCCCCGTGGCGCTCACCAGCGCCCCCTGGAGGCATACAGTGCGCAGGCCTGGCCCAAACCCTCCGCCTCCTACTCGCCCCTTCCCATCACCCATCTGCCCAAGTCTGTTACTTGCTGCCTATTGCCCAGCCGGGTGGCACTTGCATTCTCCATGTCCTGTGTCGGTGCTTCACCTTAGTACAGAATTCTTTCGTGGATGTTATAGATGTGCAGTTTATTCTTCGTCTGCTTTGTTTAACGTTTGTTTTCCCACCAGAGTGGGAATTCCCTGAGGGTAGGGACGAAGACATCTGCACTAGTTAAGAGCATGTTTTCCACGACACACACTGTGAGTGCAATGCAGTTGTGTGGTCTTGGGCAAGGGACTTAAGCTTTGGAGATTCGTGCTGTAACTAGAAGAGGAACGATACGAACCTCTCTGCCATGAATAGAGACATTAATGGAGCTCTCCTTAAATGCTGTTATCTTTTAACATTATGGGAGTAGATATGCATCTTTCCAAAAGTGCATCACAGAAGATAAAGTTGATTGCAACACTGACTAAACTAAAAAATCCAATGGAAGGGCATTGTCTTCTAAATGTTTATCAATGGTTCAAGTCTAGATAGAACAATAGTCCTCATCTTGCTGGTGCCATTTTGGGAGGGGAACATCAAGATTTGAAGAGGTTAAATAATTTGTTTTAGCTGATAAGTTGTCAGTGAATCCTAGGTCTTACTTGAGTTCAGCTGGTAATCCCTGTGTTCTAAACTTTACTGTGGTCAAGATGGAGGAATGTGATGGACATCATTATCCAAAGTACATGTATGAAGACATGAATTGATGTGAACATACTTTATATACAAACAGAGATATGAAAAATTGTTCTATATGTGTAATAAGAATTGTGATGCATTCCGCTGTTGTGTATTTAAAAAATAAAACCAATAAAAAATGGAAAAAAAAGAGAAATATTTCCTGAGCACCATTTGCAAGTGTATTATAAGCTCTGTGGGGAAGAGAAATCTTGATCAGATGTAGTATGTGTCCTTGAAGAATTTATAGTGTACTAGAAATATGCGAATCCCTTGAAACACAAAGTGGAAATGATAAGAAAACAACAGATTGAGGGATAAAAAACTCACCTTTTAGAAGACTCCCTGGAGGGTGGAGCAGTTGAAGTGGGCCTTTGAAAGGGGGTAAGATGCCGCCATGCTGAGCCAAGAAGATAAAAATAGAGAGGGAAGATACAAGAATTCCAGGGAGCAAACAGAGCAGGAGCAAAAATATAGAAGTGATAAAGAAAAAGCATTTTTTATTTTTTGGAAAAAAAATATAGCCAGTTTGATCAGAGAGAGAGAGAGAGAGAGAGAGAGTATGTATACGGGAGTGGGAAGAGCTAATGATGAAAAAAATACAATGATGATTTCGATAGTATGAATACCAATGGAGATATTTGCTAGGTACTGAAACACACTGAGTTCTGTCCCTGGGGTTTTAAATTCCTTGTCTTACTGAAAATGTCTAACTAACCCAGGAGATTGATTGATATCATCCTTACCCCGGTTTTATAGATGGATAAACTGAGGTTTAGAGAAGTAACTTGTCTAAGGTTATATGAAGAGTGCTGGAAATCCCAGTTCGTCTATCCTGAAGCCCACATTCCCATTCTTGGAGCTGTATGGTCACCCAATAAACACTAGTACGATGCCAAATGGGCCCTGTTTCAGAGCTACAGTGCTGATCCCCTGGTGATATTTTCTTTCTCTTCTGATTTACATGGGTCTGACATTTGTTGTCATTTCCCTGCAAATTTTCAGAGGGCTATGAGGAAAGGATTGGCACTACTTTCATTCCAGTGGAGAAACTTAACTATATGAGGGTTAGGTCTTCACAGGCTCTGTAAGAGAATGGACTCATTCATTGTCAGATCAATACTGGGAGAGGGATGGAGGGCGTCATTCCCTGAAGGTCTGAATGTCACTTGAGGCATCTTCTAAGAAGAGACATCATACTTGGCTTTTTACATAGGATTACTAATTCTGTGATACTAATTCTGTAATACTAATTACTATTACATCCTGTTAACCTGGCCTAATTATGAATAGCACCATCTTCACTTTCAAGCTTTAGAGTCTGGGTGATAAATTAGGTGACCCCTCTACTGAAGGTCAGAGCTGTGAAGGAGATTGCAGTGATTTCTAGCACCATCATTCTGGGTGGAGTTTCTGTTTTATAGGGAGTTTCAGCCTGGTTGAACTGGCGTCTCTAATTTGCTCCTTCACAATTTGGCAGAGTCATAACGCCTTAGGGAGGTGAACTCCACCATGCCACGAAGTGACAGCTGGGATTTTGGCTGCTCCCAACATAGTGATATCAGGTTCCCTTTTTGGTATTGGAGGGGATGAACTGAGGGTGGTAGAAGAGGCTGAGCTCATCCATGACGTCAGCGGTTTTGGGAAAGAGAGGGTGAGGACTAAGAATGCAAGTCCCAGGTGATCTCACTGAAATCAGGGTCATGTGGAGAGCCACGTGAAGGGGGACACATTGTGTCCTTGGATAGAAGTGGCTTTAGTGAGGCATTTGTGAAGCTCCCTTCCTCTAGGAAAGAAGGTACCCATGTTGGAAGAGTTATTTGTTGTCATGGAAGATTTTTAGGCCAAAACATTTTGTAAGACATATACAGAATACCCGCTTATTTGGATTACTTCTGAACTTGGTATACTTTGATTATCAATGACTTAGTGGATATTATTTTCTTATGCAATTCATTCAGAGTATTTGTTAAGTGTCTTCCAATTGATGGGCCCAGGGATGAAATGGTAAGAGATGGGAACCAGAGTAAGACAGTGTTGCTGTGGTTTATAAGCTCATTCCTAGCATCTGCTGCAAATATTAGACAGACATTTTTAAACTCCTCAAGCAATACTGTATACTGTTTATGGAAATCTTTGTATGTAACCAAAGTGCAAAACCATGCATGAGGATGATACAACAACCCTAAGGAAGGGAAGAGGGAAGGAAAGGGATGGGCCCGGGATTTAGCTGTATAAAGAGTTTTATTTAGCCAAGCGTGGTGGTGCACACCTATAATCCCAGAGATCTGGGAGGCTGAGGCATGAGGATTGCAAGTTCAAAGCCAGCTTCAGCAACTTAGTAAGGCCCTAAGCAACATAGCAAGATGCTATCTCAAAATAAATAAAAAGGGCTGGGAATGTGGTTCAGTGGTAAAGTGCTCCATGGGTTCAATCTTTCAATCCCTAGTACTAAAAAAAATTATTTCTGGGGGGGTAGAAGGGAGGGAGAGAGTGGGAGAGAGAGACCTGGAGCAAAACTGACAACATTTTAACATTTGTTATATCTTATTTAAATCTGTTACATCTTAAAATGATATAACATTCTCTGCTTATCTAAATGTTTACAAATATTTTTATGATTAAACTCTAAAATAAAATTGTGCTTCATAAATATATATACAACTATAATTTGTCAATTTAGAATAAAAAATAAAAATTAAAAAATCCTACCACAACTTTCTAAGGAAGATAGACCTGTTTAAAGAAATGACTGGCTCTTTTGTGATTACAATGATCTGTCCCACAAGAAGGTGGTGAAGAGGAGAGATGAGGAACAGGGACATTGAGAGGAGGAGAGGCTAGGGCCCCAGAGGGTCATGGAGTCTATGAAAAATCTCAAAGTGTGGTTTGATTGCTTCATAAAAGGGATAGCTACCTGTGATCTGAAGTTGCTCTAAACCTCTCCATCCACGCACACAGAGGCACCTGCTGTGAATTGTTTTTTTTTAAACCGAGGAAGTGATCAGGTTCTTATCTGGATGATACTGATATAAAAAGAATTAGCAAGATAGACACTGTTAGCTCACTCAGGGGAATTAGGTGTTGAGATCCTGCGTTCACTCAAATGATCTGCCTCTTGAAGAATTCACCGAAAATGTGGAGACATTGGTTTTCCACAGGTTGGGGCATAGGAGCTATTGGAATTGAGGTGATCTCTGAAGCCTTGGAGCAGGGACACCTCAGTGGTCTCTGGTTGAAGTTGTTTGTCCCATTGGGGAAGAGGGATCTTGAAAAGATGGGGAAAACAGAAAAAGGTGTGTGTTTTTGGGGAAGAAGGAAGTAAAAACCGGAGAAAGTGCAAGTGATAGGAACTTATAGAGAGGCACAAGGGGGTTCCCCAATCCCATTGAATGGCACCAGCGTGAGCAGCAGCCGACATCTGGTCCTCATTGGCCAAGAACCTTCCAGGTCCTTTGGAAACTTCTGGAACAATGGAGGATGCTTGCCTTCCATACCACCCCTGAGTTCTGAGGGAGATGGTGTTGGAGGGTGGCAGCTGGGCTCTAACACATATCTTACTCTTTCTGCCTTTCAGACTGGGCCTCTAGGATTCTTATAAGGAGTCCTACCTGCAAACAAGCTGGGGCCACTTCCACCAAGTTGCCAAGCTTTAGGACCACAAAATGGACTGAGGTCCATGGTCCCATTAACCACACAAGCAAGAAGGCAGCAACCTGGAAATGACCAAGGCCGGAGAATAATATTTTGCCTTCTCTGATCAAACTCTCATCTTTTTATTTCCTAGGTCTGGTATTACTTAGGGTCCTTTTGCAGCTTACTTCCAAATTTGTAGGGTGGGAAAAGGGGCCTGATGTAGAAGTGGATTGGGTTAGGGGTGAGATGATGAGGGAGGGCTTGGGCAGAGGGAGGAGGCAAGGGCCCGGAAGACTGCAAGGGAGGAAAATCAAAACAGGTTTCTTGGAAATGAGACTGCTTCCCCAAGAGAACAGCATGATGTGATAAGAGCAAAGTAATAAAAAACAGACGGCCTCACATCTCCCTGAAAGTGGAGAGCTAATTGCCACGGGGTTTGGGCTGTTCCCAGATGGTAGTCTAAGTCCTTCCCCAGGACCTGGGTGGAGAAAGGGGTGAGGGGAATCTTGCTTTGAAAGTTCCCCCGCTGAATCTATGGCAAAGAGCTCAAAGCCTTGGAAAGAGCAAGCTCCCTCCTGCCCTGAGGATATTGCTATTCCCAGCATTACAGATACAGGGCTAAGGAGTCCTTACATAGTTCACTGGCTCCTTCTTCTGTTCCCCCCAAATTCCTTGCACCCCCATATCTGCTTTAGTAAATCATCCAGCTTGGAAAGAACTGCCCACATACTCTTGCTTGTTCTCTTGCTGAGGGGAGGGTTTCTCTAATTTTAAGAGGCAGTGGCTAACTGGACTCTCAATGTCAAGTAAGAAGGCTTCATTTGATAACCTCATTCAGAGCTGTCAGTGGTGGGGTGTGAAACGAGATCAAAGAGATTCTCCTCCCACTGGCTCTTACCCATCTCCTCCTAAGCAGCAGGATCCCCAGAGCTTTCAGTGTGTACCCAAACACAGTCTGACTTCTTGCGCCATCGAATGACTGTCGTTTCTGAAACCTGGCGGAGGCAGCCTGTTTCTCTGCCAGCTGGAAAGGGGAAGGGTCTGGTCTCTTAGGAAGAAAGGGAGACCTTGACTTCAAGCTGAGCCATCCCTGGAGCTGGAGGAATAGGCCCCAGAGTCCTCGTTTCCTCTGAGAGCTGCAGGAGGGGCGACCCTGAAAGCAGAGACAGCTCTGCCAAGCCCAGGGTGACATCCAACACTGTAGCTAGAGCACTGCTGTGCCAAAGAATGAGAAGGAGCAGTTATGTAACTTTCCCACGTCAGCTGGAGATTTGAGTCTAGGCACTGGTCCCTCCAGGGGATCCTCTCCACCGATCCAAATGGCTCTGTGTTTCCTAGTCCTGGATCCAAATTGGTGGAACATAATCTCCCACTGCCCCCCAGCTCCTTTTTTTTTAAAAAAAAAAAATGTCATGGAGCCTAACGCAGCAACATTGATTGAGTTCACATTGGGGGCAGGGGTGAGGGACTCTAAGATGAGCTGAGTGCTGTGGTGGCTGTCAAAGATGTGACTAGTCCAACAGGCAGGGAAGAACACCTGGACTGATTTCCAAATGGTTCAGCTTAGACTTAAATATGTTCTGATGACTGCAGACGGATAATGAAGTGTATGATCCAAAGAAATCTATGTACCTGGCTCTTTTTTTGGCCGGAGGTTGGGGGGAGGTACCAGGGATGAAATCTGGGGCACTCGATAATTGAGCCACATCCCCAGCCCTATTTATTTTGTATTTTATTTAGAGACAGAGTCTCACTGAGTTGCTTAGTGCCTTGCTGTTGCTGAGGCTGGCTTTGAACTCCTGATCCTCCTGCCTCAGCCTGTTCAGCCACTGGGATTACAGGTGTGCACCACTGCATCCGTTTTTACCTGACTTTTGAGAGAAATTTTAGAGGTCATTCTAGTCCACTAGAATTTAAGTTCTAGTAGACCAGGGAATTTGACCTCTTTTACTTCCTTTTACATTCCCAATGTCTAGAATCCTGCCTACTCATTGTACATATTAGGTACTCAATAAAATTAAATTGAATACATACATCTATTCCAGCTCCAAATCTCACTTATATTAAAGTACTGTTAAAATTATTTCCTAAATTTCTTATAATTTTATCGGAACCCAAAAGATAAGAGGCTAAGCTTAATTTAAGTTTTACTTGGTGACTCAGAGCTTGATACTAATCTCATTATGCTATTATCTGAAGAGGCTAGATGTCTTCAGTATTATTTGAGACCCATGTCTGTTTGTTCCTCTGTGAGGTGACCTCATGCTGTTTGATTTGTTCTGTTGTGTTTGCAATCTCTTCCTGAATCCTCCTTCCAGGGTCACTTGTAGCTTTCCCATCTTGCTATTCTTTGGGCATTGACTTATAATCTTCTGAAATTGTAATTTGCTGTTTTTAGTCTATGACAGGCATGGCTTAGCCTGGTGGCCCCCCGGGGGTCTGTTTTTCTTCTGCTCCACCCTTCCCTGCCATTTGGGCAGGAAACTGAACGGAGCCTCAGCACTGTCACAGATGCTGGGGTGAGCACCTGCATGCAAACGGGGCCTGCCTGGAAGACCCTGAGGGGCTAGAGCGCTGCTTGGCTCTGTGCAGAAGGAAGAAGGAAGGCCACGTGCCCAGGGCAGCACTGCAGCACCCAGGGCGTGAAGGAGCCCTGCCTGTGCTCAGAGCCTCCCAACAGGTTCTGGGAGCAATCCAGTGAGCTCCTGATTCCTGTCTTAGAATCACAGCGTCCATCACGAGGAGTGGCTTATCCATTTCCATGTTTCTTCCATGTTCTTTCTACTCTGCACATCCCTCTCCTTTGGACTCTCCTGCCTGGAATGAACATTCTAGAACCCAAACCGCCACCCATTAGAGGTGTAAGGAGAGCTCTGCAAATGAGACCAGAAGAGTCCATTCTGATGCAAAAGTTACCTGAACTGAAAAGAATTCCAAGAGGGAGGACTGATGGGAGTGGAAGCTGCACAGAGGTCAGCAGGCACAGGCCGGCAGCTTTTGCTGTGCTCTGGATGCTTGTTCATACCAGCTCATATACTGAAGTCCTCCCCTGCAAGGAGACGGTGTTAGAAGGCGGTGCCTTTGGACGGTGATTAGGCTTTGGACTCGGACCTTATAAAAGAGATCCCACAGCCCTCTGTCACTTGAGGTCTAACTGGGAACATGGCCGAGGAAGAGGGTTCTCACCAGAGCCTCAGTCTGCAGGTGCAGACTCCAGTCCCCAGCCTCTAGAATGGTGAGAAGATACATTTCTGTTGTTTGCAAGGCACTCAGGCATTTTGCTATAGTAGCCAGAACACATGAAAACAACCATGACTCGAGGTTTGCTCTAAGTCGGGTCTGCAGTATCCAACACAGGAGACCAGACGCTGTGTGGCCAGACACATCCCAGCAAAGGGATATTATAAGATAACCATCTTGCATTGAAGAACTAGCTGTGTAAATCCATTCATCCAACTGTTAATTGAACTCTTACCATAAGGCAGACGCACGACTATGCTAGAATAAGCCCTCATTGTTCTTTTCCTAATAGAGATTTCAGTTTGATAGAAATAAAAGGCAATCATGACTCAAATACATAATCACAGATCACAAGGATCATGACGGTGGTGGTAACTAACATTTAATGAACAGGACCCTTAACTATGCGTCAGGGCTTCAGGTCTTGTGTGAATCTTAAGATGCATTGAAGTGGGAGCTATCGCTATTCCTGTTTTCCAGATGATAAGACTGAAGTTCAGAGAGGTGATATAATCTGTATGACATCACACACAGCTACCATCTGGAAAATCTAGGATGCCCACCGGGAAGACCAACTCACAGCCTTTGTTTTCAACGGTACATTTCAACCATGATTGTTGCTGTGAAGGAAATACTAGCCATTTCTTGGAGCTGTAAGTTCAAGGATCTGTAACACCACGTTACAGTCAGCTCTGACCTAGGATGGTGTCGGGGAGATGGAAGAAGGCTCCTGGGGAAACGATGTGATATTTAAACTGAGATACGAAGGCAAAGAGAGAGTTAAGTGGGCAGATGGACTGCCAACTGGAAGACAGGAGCATGCAGAGAAAACACTGCGGGGCGGGCCTGAGTTGGAGAGCAGCTTGCTGCGCTTGAAGAAGTGAGAGAAAGTTCAGAGCATGGGCTGTTGATCATTTCTTGGTCACGAGGTTGGAAGCCATCCTACCTGTGTGTGTGTGTGTATGCCTTGGGAAGCAGCCTGTCAGGGAGGGAAATGAATGGATGTAGAGGGATTTCTGCTCTGTACCAGGGCGGGCCAGCATGATGGCTTATTATTATTTTTTTTCTATTACATTTCTTTCAATTTGAGCTCCAGATCATGAGCATATCATCTTTTTGTCATCCCTGGTGTCCCTTTTATCCTGCTTCTGCCTGCTCTTTCTGCTCCAAACTTCCCACTATTCTATTTTATTATTTATTTATTTATTTTGGGTGCTAGGGATCAAAACCAGAAGCACTTTACTACTGAGCTATACTTGTAGGTCTTTTTTTTATTTTTATTTTTTTAATTTTGAGATAGAGTCTCCCTAAATTGCTGAGGCTGGCATCCAACTTGTGATCCTCCTGCCTTGGCCTCCTGAGTCACTGGGATTACAGGTGTGCATCACCGCACCTGGCTGGACATGGTTTTTCAATCCTTCATGCTCCTTCCATCTCCTTCTGCCTGACCAATTGTCTATGATGTGTGGGGCACTGTCCTTCGCACTGTGGTGACAACTAAAATTCAAGACATGCTTCATGGTATAGAAGAGCAGACTAACTGAGGAAAAAAATGCAAAATACAAAGAGAGAGAAATAAATAAGAGGGAGATCCATTGATGGTAAAACTTATGGTAACAGAGAGCCTGCAGAATGGGAGAAAAATCTTTGCCACCTGCATCTCAGATAGAGTGTTAATCTCCAGGATATACAAAGAATTCAACAATGCTTAACACTAAAACCCAAATAACCCAATTGATCCATGGGCAAAGGAAATGAACAGATACTTCACAGAAGAAAAAATCCAAATAGTCAACAAATATATGAGAAAATGGTCAACAACTCTAGCAATTAGAGAAATGCAAATTAAAACTAGGCTTAGATTTTATCTCACGCCAGTCAGAATGGCAAATATCAACAATACAAGTAAAAAAAAAATGTTGGCGAGGATGTGAGGGAAAAGGTACACTCATACATTGCTGATGGGACTGCAAGTTGGTGCAACTACTCTGGAAAGCAATATGCAGATTCCTCAGAAAAGTTGGAATGGAATCACCATTTGACCCAGTTATCCCATTCCTTGGTATATAGCCAAAGGACTTAAAATCAGCATACTACAATGAGGCAGCCACATCAATGTTTATAGCAGCTCAATTCACAATATCCAATATATGGAACTAGTCCAGGTGCCCTTCAACAGATGAATGAATAGAGAAAATGTGGTATATATACACAATGTAATATTACTCAGCCATAAAGAAGAATGAAATTATAGCATTTGCCGATAAATGGATGGAACTGGAGACCGACTATCATGCTATGTGAAATAATCCAGTCCTCAAAAACCACAGGCTGAACTGAACATTCTCTTTCATATGCAGATGATAACACACAATAAGTTGGGAGGGGAGAATAGAAGTCCATTGGATTAGACAAAGGAGATTGAAGGGAAGGGACATGGGTTGGCATTGGGGAAGAAAGAATGAATCAGACATAACTTTCTTATATTAATATATGAATACATGACCAGTGTAACTCCACATCATGCTCAACCACAAGAATGGGATCCTGGGCTGGGGCTGTGGCTCAGTGGTAGAGCGCTTGTCTTGCATGTGTGAGGCACCGGGTTCCATCCTCAGCACCACATAAAAATAAATAAACAAAATAAAGGTATTGTGTCCATCTACAACTAAAAAAATTATATATATATAAATTTTTTAAAAATGGGATCCTAATTAGAATAAGTTATACTCCGTGTATGTACAATATGCCAAAATACACTCTACTGTCATGTGTATCTAAAAAGAACAAATAAAATTTAAAAATCAAGGGATCACATGGAGAGGACCTTTGTGCATGTTATTTCTATTTATTTATTTATTTTTGTATAGGAATTGTCTAACTCAAAAAGATTTTGGTGCATCACAATCACACGTGATAATGAGATTCATTGTCATATGCTGATACATGAACATGACTGTCAGTCATGTTGACAGTCTTATCAGTTTCATTCCTCAGCATCTCCCCTTTCCCTATTCTCCTCTGTCTTCTTGGTCCCCTTTCTCTACTGGTCTCCCTTCTATCCTTGGTGTACTTTAGCTTGGTGCTTGAGGAAGACCTCGCTGAAGCCATTGAGATCTAAGCTGAATGATGAAAGCAGCCAGCCAGGTCAGAAGTTGTAGGAAAGAATATTCCAGGCAGAGAGTCCAGGGTGGGGGTAGGAGGGGAGTTTGGATTTTATTCCAGTTGTCACTGGAGGGATTTCAGAAGAAGACTGGCATGATAGACAGCAAGGGTGAAATAGTTCCTAAGACAGAAGTGGGAGGGAGGGAGGGAGAGAGAGAAGGAAGGAGAGAGTGAGGGATGATGATGATGTATGTGATGAGGTCATGGGGAGATGTGCAGGGAGGGAGGAGAAGGGGGCCTGTCTGGTTATCTGCTGTCCATCATTCCTGTTTCCTGGCAGGGTCTCCTTGCTCATGAGTGCCTTCCCAGTCTCCTGATTGGGTAAACCCTTTGTTCCTTCAACTGTGCTGAAGGCAACACCTGCTTGTGTGATGGGTAATGGGATTTGTGTGAGAATTGCATGATTGAGGGATTGCTTGTTGGTGGAGTGTCGATTTTTGTTCACCAAGAAAGATGAACACCTGAAAACAGCCCCGAAAGGATAACAGTGTTCTTCAGTGTCATAGAGCATTGTGTAATAAGCCTGTCGACAGGTACTGGTTATTATTTGATGAACTATTTACCTTTGGTTAGAGTCCAGACTCTGTAAAGTTAGCCCTGAACTTGTAGAAAAATTGATAAGATACAAATTATTTTTGTCCAGTAGAGTTTTGATCACAGAGGTTATGATTTTATGATAGTGTAGGTGACTTTAGCAAATATATGACCTTAGATGTGGATTGAATAAAAAAATACTTTTTAAAGACCACAAAAAATTAAAAAACAACTTAATTCATGGTATGAGATAATAAAACATCCCATTACTAAGTTATTAGCCTGTGCATAAGTCCGCACATATGTGTCAGTCAGTTTTCTGTTACTATTACAATTACCTGAGACAATTAACTTATAAAGAGAAAAGGTTTATTTTAGAATCACAGTTCTGGAGGTTTCAGTCACTGGTTGATTGATCCTCTTCACTTGGGGTTTGTGGCAAGACAGTGCATCATTTTGGGAGAATGTGATGAAGGAAAACTTCAGATTTCTTGGCCAGCAGGCAAAAGAAAATATTAAGATGAAGGGATCAGGATCCCCTTGAAGGACATTCCCCCAGTAACCTAATGACCTCCTCTAGGCCCTATGTCTTAAGGGTTCCACTAACTTCCAGTCAAGCCATGCTGAAGGCCAAGCCTCCAGCACATGGATTTTAAGGGGATGTTCAAGATTTTAAACTATAGAAGCATATAATTTAAAAGAAATGTATAGAATTCCAGTATTCATTTTCAATATTTTCTTATTTAGGAATTGATAAAACTCTTAATTGTGAAGTAAAAGATTCTCTCATGGTCTATTTCGGATGATTCCCTCTTCCTTTCATACACAGTTACACACACCTTTTTGAAGTTTCAAGCAGTCCATTGATCCTGTTCTTTGTCTTAATTACTGATCCAGATGTTGTTATTACTTCATTCTAGCAGCGGCTTTATACAAAACGCAGACAACTCTTTATCTACGTACAATTGTTTGAAGTACAGATTTGGAGTATATCAACAGCATTTCTGTAGCATCAATTGCTACGCTGATGCTAACATCCTGAAATTCTAGAAGAAGAGCTCCCCTTCAAAGTGCTCAGCAAAATGCTAACTGCAGCTGTTTTTTTTTGTAAATGAGTGGAAGAACTACTATCACCTCTCATCCTCTTTCTGGTCACTTCAGGAAGAAAGCATCTCTCTTTGTGTTGCCTCTATGCAAAACCTGATTCCCATCCAGTCTTTCTCTGTTCTACTCTACAGTACAAAGGGGTTGTTGGGAGACAATGACATTCAGGGTGAGTCCATCATTGCTTACACATCTAGCCTTCTGTTAGAGCAGTCCAGGGACTTGCTTAATCATCTACGTCCTTGTGAGATGCCCTTGGTCATGACCATTCCTTGGATGACATGGGA
Organism: Marmota flaviventris; assembly: GCF_047511675.1. Taxonomy (NCBI): domain Eukaryota; kingdom Metazoa; phylum Chordata; class Mammalia; order Rodentia; family Sciuridae; genus Marmota; species Marmota flaviventris. The sequence continues at coordinate 55,643,223 of NC_092514.1, read as the reverse complement.
GCTTTTGCATTCATCTCAGTATCCTTGGCCTCTCACCAGCTGATTGATCACTGTGCAGCTGAAGTAGGATGTGGTGTACTTCCGGATGGTACAGGACATGTGTAGGAACAAGAGTACTGTTGCCTAATAAGATGAGTTTACAAGCTGAAGTTTAAATGAAGGTGGCATAAGGAGAAATTCTGGCGAAGAAAAAGAGGAGGCATTTAAAAAACTATAGTTTAGGCAAAGATACCCAGACACTATATCTTCATCCCTCATCTGTCCAGCAAATATGTATCGACTACATGTTTGGGATCGGTTCAAAGTAATAGGGAACAAATTTCAGTGAACATCATTCTAAGAAATTATTAGAGACAGAAAGTAGATAAGACATTATCAGGGGTGGTGAAAAGGAGAAAAATGGGGAGCTGGTGTATGGGGTGATAAAAAAGTTTTGGAAATAGTGGTGACTGGTTGCATGAACTAGTGAATGTAATTAAGGGCAGTAAATGTTTCATTTAACAATGGACAAATGGCATATTTTGTTTAACATAAAATATATTATTTAATATAGAATATATTTAATCACAACTTAAAAATTAATATGAAATATACCAAAAGCCACTGAATTGCACAAGTGGGTAAATTATACAGTGTGGGAATTGGGTCTGAATGAAGTTGAAAAACATCGGCACTATTCTTGTTTTAAAGGAGCTCGCCGTGTAATGGAGAAACCCATTCTATAAACAAGATATTGCAAAACCATAAAAATGCAATGGTTATGAGAATATTCAGGGAGACAATTAAACGCTGGCTTTGTGTCACTAACTCTGTAGCCCCAAATAGCTTGTTCAGACCCAGATTCCTTATCCATAAAATGGGTTTAATATGAGTGCATCCTTCATAGGGTTGATTGCCATCATCCAGGGGTATAATCTGTTTAAGAATGCAGTTGCATTTAGAGAAAGTTATCACTAGTGCAATGATAGTGAATATGCATTGAAAAGCTAAAAGCATTATGTAAATGGAGACATTTTATGCATGTCCACTATGTATTTAGAGAGAAGAGCTCCAAGGTAATATTAGTTTGATTCACAATAATTGGCATATGGTACCAATTGTGATGTCATTGATCAATAATTTTAACAGAAAAATTTAAATTGACACCTTCAGTAATTTCTCAGATCTGAGTAACAAATAGGCACCTATGATGAGGTGGGAAAAGTCTCATGGACACCACTGCCTAAGTATGTTTATGTTAAGCTACTTAAATACCTGCAAACATAAGTGAAACATTAGTTCCTTATGTTTACACCAATTTACAAAATAAATATATCAAACTATAAATCATCTAATAAAGTTCAAATCAGACAAATTAATTTAATGTGCTAGATAATATTGTTTTGGTGATATTAAATTGTTAATCTGAGAGTTCAGAGTGAAAACCAATGAACTTTGGGTTTTCTATTTTCATGGCTGCCCTGTTTCTTTTCTATTCATGCATGTGGTATTATCACATAATTATCACATCATTCACTGTTTTTCTGTTTTAATAATAAACAATAATTTTAATTTTCATTATAGGAAAGATAGTCCCCCCACATCAATGGCATTTCTCCAAATGCACACACCAGTGGTCCCTCCAAGTGGTGGTGGATGTCACAGCTCCTTTTCACTTATCACATGAATGGAGTTTTGCATCTAGGATACTTCTGTTATCTTCTGTGTGACGTCTCAGTTCTTTCCTCCCTTTTGTCTGCTTGCACAACCCTACAACTTCATTTAAAAGTGCACCAGACCTTCCGGAAGATGGCGGCGAGGGGAGTGCATTGCCCCCGTGTGCTGCTTCACTGTGTGGGAGTATGACAAGTCAGGACGGCTAAAGGCTATCTTGTTAGGAATTTCCAGCAATAGTGGGGTGCTCCGGAACCTGGAGGAAGGATTTCCATCGCACGAGGATCGGCTACGGGGACTCAAATGCGAGAGGTTTGTCGCACGGAGGGTAACACTGCTTATTCAGCAAATCGCCCCGTGGCTAGAGTCTGCAGTGCGCGCTGGGAAACGAGGAGATAGCGATGCAGGGATACAGCGCTGCAGTTTCTGCCAGCCGTGCAAGCACCGTACTCAGGGCTGAATTCTGGGTTCGAGACGGGGGAAGGAAGCGGTCCATCTCGGTTCTCCACACCGGTCAGACCACAGAGGAGGCCAGCGGCCACCATGTTGGAAAGCTGACGTCACCATCCCTGTTTTCGACTGACCGCAGCTCATTCAGCCATAGAACAGGTAATTTCAGGCTGCCATTCGCCTGCGGGTTGCAGACAGATTGCTCGGGCTCAGTGCCTGGGTGCTTCTTAGAGCCTGCTCTTATCGGAGCGAGCACTGAGCGCAGGGCGGCCTGGCCCAGGGCTGGGGAGCCTGCGGAGGCTGCTTCTCGGAGCCTGCTCTTATCAGAGCATACGCCGAGCATGGAGCGGCCGAGTTCCGGCTCCTGGAACTGCCCTGGCCCAGGGCTAGGAGCCCGCGGAAACTGCTTCTCGGTCCGGGTCCTGCTGAGGGCCGGTCAGGACTCACCCGTTGCTTTGGTTGCCAGGCAAGGGGAACGAAATGCTGCCATTCGCATAGGATACCAACATGGCAGAGATCTGATGTCATCAGAAAGCGGCGGAGGAGAGAACTTCATCAATACCAGTGGCGACAGAAACAGTTGGTCTCCTGGTAGGGGGGGTGAGGCACAGACACCTGAGTCTCTCTCGATTTGTCGTCGAGCCAGAGGGGAGGAGCCGGGCCGCCGCCAGCGCCCGGAGCAGGTCCAGCGGCTCGCCTGCGTGGTGACCGCGTGACCCCAATTTGAGAGGGGGCGGAGTGGAGCCACCACCCGCACCCACAAGGTGGGCAGACCCGCGACCCAGTGGTACATGGGCATGGTAGGAGGGGCAGGGCAGAGCCGCCGTTTGCGCTTGCAAGGTAAACAGACCTGTGACAGACTGGCGGGTCAGGCCCAGTGGCCTGCCAGCATGGTACACACGTCACCCCAACTGGAGTAGGGGCAGAGCAGATCCTTCGCCCACACCCGGATCAGGCCCTGCAGGTGTGGTGGTCACGTGACCCCAATTGGAGTGGGGGCGGAGCGGAACTGCCACCCGTGCCCGCAGGGTGAGCAGACCTGTGACCAACCTGCAGATCAGGCCCAGCGGTCCGCAGGCGTAGTAGGAGGGGCAGGGCAGAGCCGCCGCCCGTGCCTGCAAGGTAGGCAGACCTGCGACAGACCGGCGGATCAGGCCCAGGAGCCTGCCGGCGTGGTACACACATCACCCTAATTGGAGCAGGGGCAGAGCAGAGTCGCCGCCCGTGCCAGGAACAGGCCCAGCGACCTGCCGGGGGGGTAGTCACGACACCCCAATTGGAGTAGGGGCAGAGCAGAGCCACCACCCGTGCCTGAAAGGTGGGCAGATCTGCGACCGACCAGCGGGACAGGCCCAGTGGCTTGCCGGTACGACAGACACGTCACCCCATTTGGAGTAGGGGCAGAGTAGAGCCGCCGCCCGCGCCTTCAGGGTAGGCAAACCTGCAACCGACTGGCGGATAAGGCCCGGTGGCCTGCCAGCGTGGTACACTCGTCACCCCAACTGGAGTAGGGGCAGAACAGAGCCGCCGCCAGCGCCCAGAACAGGCCCAGTGACCTGCCGGCGTGGTAGTCACGACACCCCAATTGGAATAAGGAGAGAGCAGAGCCGCCGCCTGCGCCTGCAGGAAAGAAACGCAAGCAGTATGAAAAGACAAGGAAAGAAAGGACCACAAGCAATGCAGGTCAACACAACTTTAGAAGAGGTAACAGCTGCAGCAGATGGAATGTCAGATAAAGAATTCAGGATATACATGCTTCAGATGATCTGGAGTATCAAGGAAGACATTAGACAGCAAAATCAGACAATGAAAGATCACTTCGACAATGAATTACGCAAACAAATCCAGGAAGCAAAGGATCAACTATACAGGGAGATAGAGGTTATAAAAAACAAACAAACAGAAATCCTAGAAATGCAGGAAGCAATAAACCAACTTAAAAACTCAATGGAGAATACTACCAGCAGAGTAGAACACTTAGAAGATAGAACATCAGACAATGAAGACAAAGTATTTCAACTGGAAAAGAACATAGACAGCTCAGCAAGACTGTTAAGAAACCATGAGCAGAACATCCAAGAAATATGGGATAACATTAAGAGACCAAACTTAAGAGTCATTGGGATACAGGAAGGTACAGAGCTCCAAACCAAAGGAATGAGCAGTCTATTCAATGAAATAATACGAGAAAACTTCCCAGACTTGAAGAATGAGACAGAATCCCAAATCCTAGAAGCCTACAGGACGCCGAATGTGCAAAATCATAAGAGATCCACACCTAGACACATTATAATGAAGATGCCCAACATACAGAATAAGGAGAGAATTTTAAAAGCTACAAGAGAAAGGAAGCAGATTACATTTAGGGGTAAGCCAATCAGGATAACAGCTGATCTTTCAACACAGACTCTGAAAGCTAGAAGATCCTGGAATAACATATTTCAAACACTGAAAGAAAATGGGTTCCAACCAAGAATTGTGTATCCAGCGAAATTAAGCTTCAGGATGGAAGATGAAATTAAAACCTTCCACGATAAACAAAAGTTTAAAGAATTCGCAGCTAGAAAACCATCTCTTCAAAACATCCTCGCCAAAACATTACAGGAAGAGGAAATGGAAAATAACAATGAAAACCAACAGTGGGAGGTAGGACAGTAAAGGGGGGGAAAATAATCAAAGAGGAAAACAAACCATGTTTAGTATCAGAAATAAACAAATATGGCTGGAAGAACAACCCATATCTCAATAATAACCCTAAATGTTAATGGCTTAAACTCACCAATTAAGAGACACAGGCTAGTAGAATGGATCACAAAACAAGACCCAACAATATGCTGCCTACAGGAGACGCATTTGATAGGAAAAGACATACATAGGCTGAAGGTGAAAGGTTGGGAAAAATCATATCACTCATATGGACTTCGGAAACAAGCAGGAGTGTCCATACTCATATCAAATAAAATAGATTTCAAGCCAAAGTTAATCAAAAGGGATAAAGAGGGACACTACATACTGCTTAAGGGAACCATACACCAACAAGACATAACAATCATAAATATTTATTCCCCAAACAATGGTGCAGCTATGTTCGTCAAACAAACTCTTCTCAAGTTCAAGAGTCTAATAGACCACCATACAATAATCATGGGAGACTTCAACACACCTCTCTCGCCACTGCACAGATCTTCCAAACAAAAGTTGAATAAGGAAACTATAGAACTCAATAACACAATTAAAAACCTAGACTTAATTGACATATATAGAATATACCACCCAACATCAAGCAGTTACACTTTTTTCTCAGCAGCACATGGATCCTTCTCAAAAATAGATCATATATTATGTCACAGGGCAACTCTTAGACAATATAAAGGAGTAGAGATAATACCATGCATCTTATCTGATCATAATGGAATGAAACTGAAAATCAACGATAAAAGAAGGAAGGAAAAAGCATACATCACTTGGAGAATGAAAAATAGGTTACTGAATGATCAATGGGTTACAGAAGACATCAAGGAGGAAATTGAAAAATTCTTAGAGATAAATGAAAACACAGACACAACATATCGGAATCTATGGGACACACTGAAAGCAGTTCTAAGAGGAAAATTCATTGCTTGGAGTTCATTCCTTAAAAAAAGAAAAAACCAACAAATAAATGATCTCATACTTCATCTCAAAATCCTTGAAAAAGAAGAGCAAAACAACAGCAAAAGAAGTAGAAGGCAAGAAATAATTAAAATCAGAGCTGAAATTAATGAAATCGAAACAAAAGAAACAATTGAAAAAATTGACAAAACTAAAAGTTGGTTCTTTGAAAAAATAAACAAAATCGACAGACCCTTAGCGATGCTAGCGAAGAGAAGAAGAGAGAGAACTCAAATTACTAGCATACGGGATGAAAAAGGCAATATCGCAACAGACACTTCAGAAATACAGAAGATAATCAAAAACTATTTTGAATCCTTATACTCCAATAAATTAGAAGACAGTGAAGGCATAGATAAATTTCTTAAGTCATATGATCTGCCCAGATTGAGTCAGGAGGATACAGAAAACCTAAACAGACCAATATCAATTGAGGAAATAGAAGAAACCATAAAAAGACTACCAACTAAGAAAAGCCCAGGACCGGATGGGTATACAGCAGAATTTTACAAAACCTTTAAAGAAGAACTAATACCAATACTTTTCAAGCTACTTCAGGAAATAGAAAAGGAGGGAGAACTTCCAAATTCATTCTATGAGGCCAACATCACCCTGATACCTAAACCAGACAAAGACACTTCAAAGAAAGAAAACTACAGACCAATATCTCTAATGAACCTAGATGCAAAAATCCTCAATAAAATTCTGGCAAATCGGATACAAAAACATATCAAAAAAATTGTACACCATGATCAAGTAGGATTCATCCCTGGGATGCAAGGCTGGTTCAATATACGGAAATCAATAAATGTTATTCACCACATCAATAGACTTAAAAATAAGAACCATATGATCATCTCGATAGATGCGGAAAAAGCATTCGACAAAGTACAGCATCCCTTTATGTTCAAAACTCTAGAAAAACTAGGGATAACAGGAACATACCTCAAGATTGTAAAAGCAATCTATGCTAAGCCTCAGGCTAGCATCATTCTGAATGGAGAAAAACTGAAGGCATTCCCTCTAAAATCTGGAACAAGACAGGGATGCCCTCTCTCTCCACTTCTGTTCAACATAGTTCTCAAAACACTGGCCAGAGCAATTAGACAGACGAAAGAAATTAAAGGCATCAAAATAGGAAAAGAAGAACTTAAATTATCACTACTTGCAGATGATATGATTCTATACCTAGCAGACCCAAAAGGCTCTACAAAGAAACTATTAGAGCTAATAAATGAATTCAGCAAAGTGGCAGGATATAAAATCAACACGCATAAATCAAAGGCATTCCTGTATATCAGCGACAAATCCTCTGAAATGGAAATGAGGACAACCACTCCATTCAAAATACCTTCAAAAAAAAAATAAAATACTTGGGAATCAACCTAACAAAAGAGGTGAAAGACTTATACAATGAAAACTACAGAACCCTAAAGCGAGAAATAGAAGAAGATCTTAGAAGATGGAAAAATATACCCTGTTCATGGATAGGCAGAACTAACATCATCAAAATGGCGATATTACCAAAAGTTCTCTATAGGTTTAATGCAATGCCAATCAAAATCCCAAAGGCATTTCTTGTATAAATAGAGAAAGCAATCATGAAATTCATATGGAAAAATAAAAGACCCAGAATAGCAAAAACAATGCTAAGCAGGAAGTGTGAATCAGGCGGTATAGCGATACCAGACTTCAAACTATACTACAGAGCAATAGTAACAAAAACAGCATGGTACTGGTACCAAAACAGGCGGGTGGACCAATGGTACAGAATAGAGGACACAGAAACCAATCCACAAAACTACAACTATCTTATATTTGATAAAGGGGCTAAAAGCATGCAATGGAGGAAGGATAGCATCTTCAACAAATGGTGCTGGGAAAACTGGAAATCCATATGCAACAAAATGAAACTGAATCCCTTTCTCTCGCCATGCACAAAAGTGAATTCAAAATGGATCAAGGAGCTTGATATCAAATCAGAGACGCGCTGTCTGATAGAAGAAAAAGTTGGCTACGATCTACAGTCGGTGGGGTCGGGCTCTAAATTCCTCAATAGGATACCCATAGCACAAAAGTTAATAACTAGAATCAACAAATGGGACTTACTCAAACTAAAAAGTTTTTTCTCAGCAAAAGAAACAATAAGAGAGGTAAATAGGGAGCCTACACCCTGGGAACAAATCTTTACTCCTCACACTTCAGATAGAGCCCTAATATCCAGAGTATACAAAGAACTCAAAAAATTAGACAATAAGAGAACAAACAACTGCCGCGTCCGGCCAAGGGAGCCGAGTCCGGCGAGGGACGGCGAGGTTAAAAGACACACAGGACACCAAGGTTCTTCATCCAGGAGTCAATAATAATCTTTATTGCTAACACACCTTTTTTTATACCCCAAGCAGCAGAAGTGGAAAACTACCCAAAAGCAGGAGGGAGGGGGGAGAAATTTAGTTTCCACATCTATTATTGTCAGGTACCGAAACCTCCCTTAACAATAAGTCCATCAGACCAGAAAAGGTCAAGGCATTCCCGTGGGATACATATGTCTCAGACGGATAAGCAGGAACAGAAAAACCGCAAGTTCGCCATGGCCTTGTGAGCTGGCCACACTGGCATGCAGAACAAACTAGTGGAGGTAGGGCTCCAGGGGCCAGGGTGGACCTGCTGCCAACAAGTCCCCCTCTTTTGTTTTTTGCATGCCAGTGGGAATCAAGTAGCCCCTGTCTTAGGTCGTTCACAGCCCTTGCGATGCTTACCCGTCTCTGGGAAGGCCCCGATTCCCTGGCTTAGGTCGCACAGCAAGCGTGAAAGTTGCCCGTCACTGGGTACTACAAGATCAGCTCAAGGTGTTATGACCTATCAAGACATTATTGCGGTGAACGCTTAACCGTCTCCACCTACGGGACCCACGACCGTCACCACCGAATGACAGATGTGATTGGACCGAGAGATTAGACAGCAAAGATCCTAGTACAGGAAAGCAAGAGGGAGAGGTATGCATAGAGAAAAGATATGGCAGGAGTTCTTCTTTTAAGGAGGACACTCATCTTCGGATCGGTCTGAAGTATATCTCAGAGAGGTGATCATCCATCTTCAAGCGTTGATAGTGAACCTGTATTGGCTTAGAGGCTAAGATATTAATTTGATCCTTAATGAATTGTACTATCTTATTTACAATGCAGGGTCCTATTGCCACTACTAGAAGGAGGCCTAACAATGGCCCCAATAAGGGAAGAAGATAAGGCAAAAATCCATTAAGTCCAGTCCAGAGAGGGTTCTCAAATAATTCCCTTCTCCTTTTTTCTAGGTCTTCTTGGAGTTGTTTAATTTTTGTGCGAACTATGCCAGATTTGTTAGCATAAAAACAGCACCTCTCCCCAAGGGCTAAACAAATTCCCCCTTGATTGGCAGTAAGCAAGTCTAAACCCCGCCTGTTCTGAAGAACTACTTCTGCTAGAGAGTCTATCTGGTCTTGTAAGTCTTTAATGGTTCCCGACAGGGTTTGCACATCATCTATAAGCTGTTGAGATAGGCGGCGGTAAGAATGTATAGCCGTACCTAATCCTGCCGTGCCTGTACCCACAGCAGCGGTTATTCCAAGGCCAACAAGGAGTGGTAAGGCCTGCACAGCTCTCTTGTGTCTTCTAACTAAGATGTCTAGGCTAGGAATAGGTAGGGGTTCATCTCCTGAGATAATCGTGATATCAGGAAGCAGTAATGCGAGAACGCAACCGCCAGTCCAATTTGCTGGGAGCCTGGGAAAAGCTAAATTTCCACCACACATAAAGACTGTACCATTAGGGGGACAAATGGGCGGAGTAGGTGAGGAGTAATTCTTTACTAATGAGCAGTTTCCAAAAGAAGAGATTCCAACATCAACATCATAGGTATTATTTTGCATCATGCCCAGAAGGCATGACATAAAACCACCTAGAGGCTGCACCTTAAAGGGTAGCCCAGATTGACATGTGTTGTCATCATCAATGGTATAATTGATAGGAACCGCCAATGGCATGACTGCACCTGCCGTCATGCAGAGCCAGCAATCACCAGCAAGGGTAGGGTTGGAACTGTTAAGTAAAGAAAAGGTAGTTTCTAGGATATCTAATGTATTGGCATCTAAATCAGGAAGCTGGGATTTGGGCAATATCAAGGGGTGGTATGTAGGCTTAGGAATCTCCGGCTTTAAAAGCTTAATCACCTGAAGGTGTTTGATAGCATCAGTGGGTCCCCCTCCATCAGAGATTCCGATGGGGGCCTGCATGGGCCAACAGGAAGGTTTACCCACGACGCCCTCACATCCCGCTTCCGTTAACCGAGTCGTGATGCCTTCTCCTCCCCGGTCACCAAGAAAAGGAATATAATTATAAGTGGTCCCCCATTCTCCACGGGTGTTAGTTAGGATGGCCTCAAAATACTGTTTTCCTTGATTATTAACACAAATTGAGGCCGATGTATAACAGGAGATGTGCATTGCCGGGGTGTAATGACAAGTGGCGGGACAGCTTCCAAGAGTCTCGGTCGGATTAGGGACAACAAGTCCGGGCTTATTAACACATACCCATTTTGGTTGCTCAAATCCTCCGATGTTTTGATTGAGTTCAGCCGCCATATAGGCTACTTTAGTCCCACAATCAATGCTCTGGATATAACCAGAGGGGGCCGAGTGCCGGGGCCCTCCCTTACACTCACAAGGGGCTCCAAAAAGATATTCATGAATATTCCCAGGTGGGGGGTCAAGCCCTCCTTCAACCAACCTGTCCAGAAGGAATGCCACAAGTGGGGTCCAGCTCATGAGGTGTGTCTTGGCACTCACTTGAAGGGGTGAGAACAACAGCGGCAGGATCAGCCATCTTGGGAACTTCATTTTGTCTTGAATTTTCATTCACTGGTCTGGTGCAGCGCTCCGGGATCCAAATGGGCTTCTCAGTTCCTGGGGGAAAAACACATACAGCTCCCCTCACTCTAGCTAAGAGTGGAGCCGGGGGTTGCCACTTTCCAGTGGATAAATCTTTCCACCTTATTTGAGCATCTTGTACAGTGGGAGGGGAAAAATGGCGTTGTGCAGCCGTGCGCCCTCCAGTGTCAGTGAGTAAAAAATTTAAAGTAAATAAGGTTATGCTTAGAAGCGCTTGTGGTCCCTGACAATTCCGGTATATCTCCCCCTCTTTTGTTTTTTGTAAATAAGTTTTTAAATGTTGATGGGCTCGTTCCACGATAGCCTGTCCCTGTGGATTATAAGGGATTCCAGTCTTATGATTAATTTCCCATTGGGTGCAAAACCGTTGAACCGCCTGGCTTACATATGCGGGACCATTATCGGTTTTGAGGCATCGTGGGGTGCCCATGGAGGAAAAGGCTTTTAGAAGATGACTGATTACGTCCTTAGCCTTCTCTCCAGTATGTAAGGTGGCAAAAATGAAGCCAGAATATGTGTCAGTGGAAACATGTATAAAGGAGAGCTTACCAAAGCTAGGGAAGTGTGTAACATCAGTTTGCCAGACATCATTAGGTTGTAGTCCTCTTGGATTAACCCCAAGGGAAGGAGAATGAATAAATGGTGCACAGGTTGGACATAATGAGACAATCTGTAAAGCCTGGTCTCGTGAACATCCTGTATGGAAGCGTAAAGACTGTGCATTTAAATGAAATTTGTTATGGAATTGTAAGGCCTTGTCATATTCGGTCGTCACACAGGAAAGGCCAACAGCATGAGTAGCAGCGTCTGCTTTTGCATTGCCCTCTGACAAAGGTCCAGGGAGCCCTGAATGGCTTCGGATGTGGCCAATGTATAGAGGATCTCGTCTAGCCCAAATGAGAAGCTGAACTACCTGTAGTTGTTCTGTGATGGTGGATTGCTTTCCAATATATGATGCTGTTTCTATGACTAGAGCCAGATTGGCTACATACAAGCTGTCAGTATATACATTAAGAGGAATAGAACTATAGACTTTGAGAGCTATGATTAAAGCTTTGTCCTGTATCTCAATGGTCAGGTTGGGACGTGAATCCAAATGAGCTACCCAAAAGGCCTGGGGAGTTCCAGTGAAGCCAAAGCTGCCGTCGCCCCGGGACCCACGGAGGGTGTGCCCAGGAATGGAAGCTAAGGGTAGCAGCAGCAATTGAGCTATACACTCCCCGGGGGGAAGAATAACAATTCCTTGGGTAGCTTCTACTACTATTTTTATCTCTCCCTGATAATCAGCATCAACAACCCCCGTAAGAATCTTTAAGCCCCACTGAGTTGCGCTACCTCGTCCCAACACTAGTCCCACCGTCCCCTCTGGCAGGGGCCCAAAAACCCCAGTAGGCAGCGTCTGAGGTCCCATTTGGGGAGTTAATACCGCTCGGGAGGTGGAACTGAGGTCCAGTCCTGCGCTTCCTGGTGTTCCCCTGGGGAGTTCCCAGATAGAAAGGGGTTGGTCAGTGGGAGGCGTTGGAGACGCCCACTCCCTGGGGCACTGTTTTGTCCCTGCACTGCCCCGTACACTTTGGCTTCCGGGGCCCGGGCGGGCCCCTGCTCCCGTTTCCCGACGGTATTGGGTTACCCTGGATGTCAAATTTTGACCTGCACTCACTGCTCCAATGATTTCCTTTATGACATCTAGGACAAATTCCAGGCATCCCTCTGCCAGCACCCTCACTCCTTTCCGGGCAGTTTCTCTTTATATGTCCCTCTTTTCCACATTTAAAACACCCCTTAGAGCGGGTTCCCCTGTTATCAGCTTTTTGCATTCCAGTCTTAAGGGCAGCAGCCAAAACCTGACCAGTAATATGAGGCCCATCTATATCTTTGCATGCTCGAATCATGTCATCTATACTTTTGGCCCGGGAGGACTTAATAGCATTTTGGCAGTAAGTGTTAGCGTTTTCATATGCCAGTTGTCTAATAAGTGGCATAGCCTGTTCCAGATTAGGGAATATTTTTCCAGCAGCCTGCATTAGGTGGGCTATAAAGTCCGAATAAGGTTCAGAGGGCCCTTGAGAGATCTTGGAAATTTTTGTTTCAGTCTTAGAAATGGGCAGGGCTTTCCAGGCATGAACTGCAGCTGAGGCTATTTGAGCATAAACACCTGGGTCGTAATTAATTTGTTGGCCTATGGTGGCATACTGCCCAGTTCCTGTTAACATTTCAGCATTTCGCCGTTGATGGCCCGCATTCAGGTTAATCTGAGCCAGCTCGCGGCACCTTTCATGATATTCACTTTTCCACAATAAGAAATCCCCTCCAGATAACACAGCCCTGCAAAGTTGCTGCCAATCATTAGGTATTAGTTGACTGGCTGAGAAAGACTCGAAGAGGGTCAATGTGAAAGGGGCATGAGGTCCATAATTAATGACCGCCTCCTTAAGCTGTTTTATGTCCTTGAAGGCTAGGGGGACATGGGCTCTGGCCGGCTGTCCATCAGCATCGGCGTTTTCAATCATTGGAAAAACCTGAGCCGCTCTAGAACCCCAGTGGACCCCCGCCCGTCTAGTAGGGGCGTCCTCATTCCAATCAGGATTATAGGGAGGAGGTGCGGCAACTGAGGGGGCCCTAGGCACCCTCACATTTGCCCTTTTAAGGCGATGTTCTAGTTCCTCTATCTCCCTTTCTAATCCCTCCTCTTCCTCAGAGAGAGAACTGAGGTCCTCAGGATCCTTTTCGGGCTTAGAAATCTGGAGGTGTTTCTTACCCCCTGAGCCTGAGTCCTCAAGAGGACCCTCATCCTTTAAGGATTCTGCCATTTGCTCCTCCTGCACCTGATTAAGGGCCTGTTCACATTCAGCAAGTTGATCCTTGATCTTTACTTTATCTGTTAATAAAGCATCCTTTACCAACCTCCATAAGGAAAAGGTGGCAACTGGGACACTGTCCGAGCCCCGGTCCCTCAATAATTTCTGAAGGTCATGCCTCACCAGGTCCCAGTCACTATTATTAAGAAATCCTCCTGTCAGAAACCAAGGACAAGCCTGGGCAATAATTTCAACGAATTCGGTTGCAGTCTTAGTTTTTATTCCTGTTCCTTGTGTATTTAACAGCTCTTTTAGTTCGTTGGCCAGACGAACCTTCGCTGTTGAGTTACCCATGGTACGTACCCTGTCTCTTTAAAATATCTTTAAACCAATCCTCCCCCTCCTTTCTTAGAAGGTGAGCCCCGTCCGCTTACCCCTGCTTTCCGGATCTCGGTGGGAACCTCCAATTGCCGCGTCCGGCCAAGGGAGCCGAGTCCGGCGAGGGACGGCGAGGTTAAAAGACACACAGGACACCAAGGTTCTTCATCCAGGAGTCAATAATAATCTTTATTGCTAACACACCTTTTTTTATACCCCAAGCAGCAGAAGTGGAAAACTACCCAAAAGCAGGAGGGAGGGGGGAGAAATTTAGTTTCCACATCTATTATTGTCAGGTACCGAAACCTCCCTTAACAATAAGTCCATCAGACCAGAAAAGGTCAAGGCATTCCCGTGGGATACATATGTCTCAGACGGATAAGCAGGAACAGAAAAACCGCAAGTTCGCCATGGCCTTGTGAGCTGGCCACACTGGCATGCAGAACAAACTAGTGGAGGTAGGGCTCCAGGGGCCAGGGTGGACCTGCTGCCAACAAACAACCCAATCAACAAATGGGCCAAGGACCTGAACAGACACTTCTCAGAGGAGGACATACAGTCAATCAACAAGTACATGAAAAAATGCTCACCATCTCTAGCTGTCAGAGAAATGCAAATCAAAACCACCCTAAGATACCATCTCACTCCAGTAAGATTGGCAGCCATTATGAAGTCAAACAACAACAAGTGCTGGCGAGGATGTGGGGAAAAGGGTACACTTGTACATTGCTGGTGGGACTGCAGATTGGTGCAGCCAATTTGGAAAGAGTATGGAGATTTCTTGGAAAGCTGGGAATGGAGCCACCATTTGACCCAGCTATTCCCCTTCTTGGTCTATTCCCTAAAGACCTAAAAAGAGCATGCTACAGGGACACTGCTACATCGATGTTCATAGCAGCACAGTTCACAATAGCAAGACTGTGGAACCAACCTAGATGCCCTTCAATAGACGAATGGATAAAAAAAAATGTGGCATTTATACACAATGGAGTATTACTCTGCATTAAAAAATGACAAAATCATAGAATTTACAGGGAAATGGATGGCATTAGAGCAGATTATGCTAAGTGAAGCTAGCCAATCCCTAAAAAACAAATGCCAAATGTCTTCTTTGATATAAGGAGAGTAACTAAGAACAGAGTAGGGACGAAGAGCAGGAGAAGAAGATTAACATTTAACAGGGATGAGAGGTGGGAGGGAAAGGGAGAGAGAAGGGAAATTGCATGGTAATGGAAGGAGACCCTCAGGGTTATACAGTGGAGGGGGTAGAGAGAGAGGAGGGGAGGGGAGGGGAGGGGAGAGGTGGGGAGGGGGGAGGGTGGAGGATGGGAAAGGCAGCGGAGCACAACAGACACTAGTATGGCAATATGTAAATCAATGGATGTGTAACTGATGTGATTCTGCAATCTGTGTATGGGGTGAAGGTGGGAGTTCATAACCCACTTGAATCAAAGTGTGGAATATGATATGTCAAGAAATTTGTAATGTTTTGAACAACCCACAATAAAAAATAAAAAATAAAAAATAAATAAAAAAAAAAACACCCAGCAACTACTGCCAAAGCCCTGAGGTCAAGCCTGCCCCAACTCCCTCCTGTACTCGTCCGGAAGGATTCTCTTCTGGCTCTTAAGACAGTCGTGTGCAAAAGGGAAACAAATTGACTCGCTGCAGCCAGCCTCTGCGGACAGAAGCCTCTGCGGACAGAACCCGCCCAGCTCTACTAGCCACTTTATGCAGCATACAGGGATTCATGCATGGGCTATGCTGGGACCTGCCCATCCCTTCTGATGCTGTTACTATGTTCCAAGCCAGGGGCTTATGGGAAAGGCTGGGGAACAGAGCCTCTTGTCGTAGACGGGACACTAATTTATTTGTCCCCCAGACCACAACCTCACTTGGCTTCATCCGCAGGATCCTGGGTACCCGATTTCGTTGTTCCTCTCAAGTCCTTACTACTCCTGAACTGTGGGAAAATTCACCCACAAAATTCAAACCAGGTTTGGTTTAGGAAATCTTAGGCTGTGCTGCTTGAGGTTTCTCCCGCATTTTCAGCCTCCCAGTCTGGCGCGCTCCACAGTCCTCTGTCCTTGGAAGTTGCTACTAAGTTGCTAACAAAGCAAATCCCTCAAGCAAGAAAGGAGTTCTCAGGGCAGTGCCCAGATCTGGGGAGTAGGCTGCCTTTGCCAAAGCCCTGGTGGGTGCAGACCTAGCGCCTTTAAAGGACCCGTGCAGGGGATCCAGGAGGATTCAGTACCTGTCAGTGTTTCTCCTCTGCAGTGTGTCTCTCTCCTGGA
The DNA here is from genome assembly GCF_047511675.1 of Marmota flaviventris. Taxonomy (NCBI): domain Eukaryota; kingdom Metazoa; phylum Chordata; class Mammalia; order Rodentia; family Sciuridae; genus Marmota; species Marmota flaviventris. The sequence continues at coordinate 55,627,078 of NC_092514.1, read as the reverse complement.
GTTAGCCACAGAACCTCCCAAGTCCAGAGCAGAGACCTGACCCTGCAGACTCAAATGCTTATATCTGCTGAGGTGGTGATGTTTGGGGGCGGGGCATTGTGTAAGAGGCAGAGGGAAACCCCACGATTGCATTTACGTGGACTAGGAAACCCATCTCTGCATAGGGAATCCTGGATGACTATGAGTGAGTGGGGTGGATTGAGGGGAGGGAGAAGGTGAGTTGCTTTTTCTTCCTTTTTATTTAGATTTGCAGGTCTTATCCCCACACTGGGAAGGAAACCTAGGTGTAACCCCCACGTCCTCCAGGCCTCCCTGGACCAGCTCTGGCCCTCCGTGAGATGCCCCGGGCTCGGGCGTGCTCTGCAGGTCTTTCCCCTTACCACCTCAAAGTCCCCCTAATTTCTGCTTAAATTGCTGCTCCAAAGGCTTCAGCTCCCAGCCAAATGAGCCAACAAGGGAGTGAGGGAGCCAGTAGCTGGAGGCACTGGGCAGCCCTGAAAGCAGAAAAATAAAGCCTTTCTTTTGCTCCCACTTTCCCAATAATTAAAGAATATTGATCCACCTCCTTTCTTTTGCAGGTTCTTCAGTTTGTTAAAGGGTGATGTGTGGTGAAGCCCCTGGCCCTAAACAGGGAAAAGAATAAGTTCCCTGTCCCTTGTTTCGCATGTGAAGGCGAGAAAACCACCGAAGTCTGAATTAGCCTTGTGGGCTTCCACCGAAGTCTGAATCAGCCTTGTGGGCTTCCTGTCTATCTGCCCTCATAGAGCACTTGGGACAGATTGTACCTACTGATTAGCTGGCACAGCTGAGCCTTGCATGAGCACCCTGCAAAACCAGACCTAGTTTGCTTAAAGCTGCCTGAAACCGCTTCCTGCAGTAAAGAATGTGTGTATGTGTGTGTATGCTTAACCCAGAGTATGGGAGGATATATAAAAGGGGGGGTAAAAATAAAATCTCTCTCTCCTGGATGAAGAACCTTGGTGTCCTGTGTCTTTTAACCTCGCCGTCCCTCGCCGGACTCGGCTCCCTTGGCCGGACGCGGCAGTGATGCCTGCTACTAAGGACTCCAACTGAGGCCTGCCTGGGCATAAGTGGGGCCACTTGGGCCCACAACAGCATGCTCTGTCAGGGGCATTTGGTGACCAGAAAGAGAAGCTGTTCTTTGAATGGGTCGCCCACTGCAGACTTGACAACACAGCCTTGTGCTGAACTCAGTTCAATTTGTTCCTCTTTTTTCTATTATCAATGTGTGTTAGAGTCTGTAACCAAGTCAAAATAACACCTGGCATTTTGCCAGGGGAATGTTAGAGTTCGTAAACAAGTCTGGATGGTGCCTGGCAAAATGCCAGAGGGAGTGGTTTGAGAAGTAACAAAAGGGAGCCATTAAGTGTGGAGATTCCTTATTGGTTGACTGATGTATCTAGTTTATGTTAATTAGATAAGCTGTGTGGAATGTATAAATACCGCTCCTGTCCTGCAATAAACGGCTTCCACTCCTGCTGTATCAATCTACACAAGTTGTTCGCCCCCCCCCCCCCCCCCCCCGGGTTATTTTGCTGCAGCTGGACTGCGGCAAATGTGCTTTGGTGAAGCAGTCCAGAGACCCCCACCCAGAAGACTCTTACCATAATTAAGCAGAAACCCACATCATATTTGTCACATGTAAGTCTCTCTTCTTATCAGAGAGCTTTTTGCATAGCGCATTAGCTATCTGCAAAAATCTGCAGAAGGCTTGTCATTTCCTCTTTTTGTTAATTGCCAGTTTTGCAGGAAAACAAACACACTTGTGAAACATCTATTTAGAGGATGGAAAGAAAAGCACTTGCTATTGTAAAGGTTAAATTTAAGTTTTGCTTTTCTGTAAGTTTAAGTTCTGTTTTCCTGGAACCCGAAACTCATGTCAAAAACAGTTACTTATGTCAAAATGTACCCTGACCCAACACCCCCTGACAAAACGCATGATTATTCTATAATGGTTATTTTGTAACAATCCCACCCTCGCACCCTAACTGCCATATGAACTTCCCTGTTTAAACACTGCATAAAAACTCTGCTTAAACTGTGCTCAGGGCTCCAGCTTCTCTCAGGAGAGCTCTGAGCCCCAGCATGCTGGTCCAATAAACCCCTTTGCTTTTGCATGAGATAGTCTCTTGGTGGTCCTTTCCTCCGACATTTGCCCAACCCTAACACTATGTGAACCTCCTAGCTCCCCCACTCACCCCCCACACTGGATATAAAATTCAAAGAATTTCTCTACTCATGGTCCAGGGGAGAATTTTTAGGCAAGAGCTTCTATGGACCCTGCAATTAAGAAACCTGCTTCTCGAAAATTCCTCAGGTGTCCAGCCTCTTCTGTCCTATTTCACTGAGTACTCACGAAGGATCTGGCTACACCAAGCCCCACCCTCCGAACTTGCAGGCAGATAGATGTGACTAATGTTGCTTCCTGGTGGTGTCTCAGGCTGGGAACCCAAGATCCAAAAGGGTACCCACCGCAGCTCAGGGGGCCCAAGGGAACTAGGAGTGGACTTCCTGGGGGCTGATTTGAGCTGAACCTTCAAAGGTTTAAGTAGCACTTGGGTGTTTCCTGGAGCATTCAGTCCATCCTGACTCCAAGTGCTCCTCTTCCTGCCCTTCCTCAGCCTTCTTAAAATTCCAGTTAGCAGATGATTCTCCATCTTCTCTCTTTTCAACTCCAGGGCCCAGGGTTCCTAGGACCCCTGGAACCAGCTCCGAAGACCCTCTCTCCCCCCATGCACCGTAGAATTCAAGTGGACCTGGCTCAGGAGACAGTGGTCTATGGAACCTTGCTCAGAAAGACCCTCCAAAGAATCAGGCCCAACCAGATCTTGTGAGGCTGAAGAGAATGTGGAGCTTTGAACTAATGGGAAGGGAGCTGGGCTTAAATGGGTCTTTGTAGAACCCCATAGGTCTCTGGGGAGGCTCATAGCTGCTCAAGCACATGCAAATCCCTGCCCTGAGAGGAGGGTATTGCAGCCCTGCTTATTTCTGGCACTCAGGCAGTCACTTCCAGACATCCTGGGAAGATAAGAGCTCTGGCCAATTATTCAAGGCAGAGGGGAACAATGCATTTAAAAACTGAACCTCAGCCTTCTATAGTCATTTGAGGGGATTAGGGATCATTTTTTTTTTTTTTTTAGTGGTCAATGGACTTTTGTTTTTTTATTTATATGAGGTGCTGAGAATCGAACCCAGTACCTCGCACATGCGAGGCAAGTGCTCTACCACTGAGCTACACAGCCTCATAGGGATCAATTTTTAAATGCATTATCAAATAGCTAAGGTGTACAGAGAGCACAAAATAATAAATTAATCACTCATGTATCATGAGTAGTGTATAAATCATTCCTGTGAGCTATGTGAAACCCTGGAATTTGGTGCTGCTTCTTGGAACTCTTCTGGGTACCTTGCAAATGGGGCATGACTCATTCAATGAGTCATCAATGAAAGATGACTCCTGCTCCTAGGGGAAATTTCATGCTTGTCATAGAATTCTCTAGTTCTTTTAGCCATGAATTTAAATCCCAGGTGCCCAGAGATGGGTGTAACCTGATAAGTCCCAACCATGTAAGTTTTTCCCTTTTTTGTTATTCACACTGAAACCCTGTGATGTTCCTACCTATAAAATAAACATGCAGGATTTTGTTCCTTTGTTACATCCAGTTTCTACCAGAACTGGTCGCCCACCAGACCTCCCTATTTCATCTATTTTTGTGTCTTTTGTCCTATTACTTAATAATACTCTGGGGGCTAGGGCAGTGGTACAATGAATGCCTAGCACGTGTGAGACGCTGTGTTCCAACCTCAGCACCACATAAAAATAAATAAAATAAAGGTATTGTGCCCAACTACAACTAAAACAAACAAACAAAAAAAACTCTGAACTTTCATTTTCTCAGCCAGCCCACAGCCTGTGTTTGGAGGACTGTTTGGTGCTGTGTGGGTCAGCACCCAGGCATTCCCTATTCAGCTTAAACAAGAAAACCTTAGCAATACATTTGTGTCTACCCTGCTGGTCTCAGATCCTCATCCCCCACTGTCCTCCGCTCACTATAATCACTGCAGCGTTCCAAATTTGAACTTTCTGTTCTCATGCAGTTCTTTGTGCTTTTAGTATATGTGTACCTGTTCCTCATCGATACACAACTTTGTTTCACACATTTAAATATATTTAAATGGTAAATAGTACCGTATATGTAGTCAATAGAACTTGCTCCTGTTCCTTAACATTTTGCTAAGATTTATTTGTGTATGTAGATAATTTTTTGGCACTATTGTATGAGCTGGGTCCTTCCTGCTCATCATCCCCTTGGATTCCCAGAGTATCCAGGTCTCCCAGATTCTCTGCAAAAGAACAGTATCCAGCAGCTTCCAGGTCATCAGTGGGCCAATATAACATTTCTGTTTCCATCCTCAATCCCAATCTCCTGCACCCTTTTCCTGAAGTGGCATCCCTTTTCTCCACAGAAAAGTCTTAACTGGGCTTCTCCAGAAATCTTCACCATGGCTAATTTTAGGACTGTCAGCAAAAAGTCTCTGCAAAAGAGTTCAATGTAGATAAACTTCCTATTTTTGTGTTGCACTGTCTTAATTGGCCACTGGCTGGGAAGATATCAGCACTTCAGGTGCTAGACACCCTCTTACTAGTTTTTCACAAATGTATCCAGTATAGTAGTTTGTGGAAATGTGCAAACAAGGCCTCTGGCCTTGAGCTGGGCTTCACAGAGATGTCTACATTTTTAAGAGAAGTTACCAATTGGGCTCCATGGTAACAGCTGGCAGGGGAGGAAAGAAAGGGGAGAAGAAGCTCTCCCCTTCTCAGGTGTTGTCCTTGAAGGGTTAACTTGCCCAGAATGGTGAAAGAAAAAAGCTGCTTTATGTGAACTTCTGCAGACTGTGAACTTCTGAGCCCCTCCCCTTACATGCTGGGTATAAAATTCTGAAACTCCCTGAACTCGGGGTTCAGGGGATTGATTGATTACAGCAAAAGCTGTGCCCTCTGAACTTGGCTGTGTTATGCCAGATTCGTGGGACCCCAATAGACCTCCAGGAGCCGAATCTGATGCAATCACACAAGAGTCTTTATTGCAAGCTCGAGCCTGGACTCACAACCCAGGGAGTGAGTCCTGTTCCTTTGTTCAGTGAGATTTTATAGGTTTTGGGGGGATACTCTATGTGTCACAACATCACACAGCAAATCATTCCATACCGCGCGGGAAAATCAAACCACTCTTAGCGTTGATTAGCATATTCAATGGCGGGAACAAGTTGGGTAGGGATAATTGGTTAGTACAAGAGAGGGATTCGTTTGAACTGATTGGTTTAGGCCATGAGGGGTGTACGTGCTAAACTACATGGTTTTCCAACATGTTATCAACCACCATAAACTACTGGGGGGTCATCTGACATCCCAGGTATTTTCCCTGTCTCATGCTGATTGGAGGTTGCTAGGGGGGTTGCTATGGGTCCTCACCTAGCCTAACTGAGTCAGGGACACCTGGTGCCACAGATCTCTCCTGTTATTTACAGACAAACAAGTCAGCAGGGTGGGTATGTGCCTAGGAGTGCTCTGTAGGTCTTTCCAAGGACAAGGGTCACGCCCCCTTCCTTGGACAGGCTTTGCTCTGAGGTAGAGGCTGGTTTCTCAAAAATGGAGTCACATTAGTTTCTCAGATGCAAAACTGTTTCCTGCTATGTTCTTTGCCTTGCCTCATCTGTCCCTACAACATTTTTGTTGATCCAGATGGGATGGAGGAGGTAAGGATGGCTATTCTGTCTCTCTTGTCTCTGGGGACCGGCTTCCCTCCCCCCCGCAGTGGGGGACAGTGTTTCCCCTTAGAACACACAGTCAAATCTTGGCCTGAAGGAGAGGCCACTCACCACCCAGTGCCCTGGAGCTGCCACCCCGGAGCACAACAGAACCCACAGGCAGCAGGAACCAGAATTAGGGTTTTGGAGCACCACCCAGCTGAACAGGTAGGATCCGGGTCCATTTGGTTTTGTAGCCCACCTGACTTCCCCTTCGAGGCCTAAGCGGGTGGAAGAAAGGCTTGATCACCCTCTGTTGGGTCCCGAGTACCCTCCAAAGCGGTTGGAGCTGAAACGGACCCAGACCCGGGGAGTCGCCAGAGTAGTCTCTGTTCGGGGTCAGCGAGCAGAGGGGAAACCGTGAGGCCCTTTTCTGTTTGGTTTGGAATTGTTAGAATTTGGGCGGTATAGAAATTTTGTTCTGGCCATGTCTGTGTGAAAGTGTGTGAATGAGACGGACAAAGGGAAGGGTTCTGACTCAACCTGAGGGCCGAAGCGAGTGCAGAGTCCTGATCCGTGATTCCATGGCACCTCATACAGTCTATGGCGGAATTTCACCAACCAACGTCTAGGTGAAAGCTCCAGGTCGGGGGATGATACCGACCCCCAAGGCTAAGAGGGCCCTAAGTCCCCGTGAGGGGAGCGGCCAGAGTGGACTAAGTGGGAGATTTGTCCCAGTACCAGAGCCACAACCCAGATGAGAGCTCTCCAGATGCCTCTGCAAGGGACTAAAGGACCTGCCCATATCGACCAGAGGGAAACACCTGAGGGAGACAAGGCAGTTTTGTGTGCCAGCCTTTCTCCACCACTGAGCTCATAAGCTGGAAAAAATCATACTCCCTCCCCTACATGGAGAAACCCTGGGCCATGACTGATCTGATGCAGCCCATTATCCAGACCTAGGATGGGGTCCCAATGAAGAAGAAGGTCTAAAGATCAAGAGATATCAAGAAGCCTTTGTAGGAAACCTAAGAGAAGGGAAAAGAGAGCAAGATTTCCCTCCACATGCATATGAGCAAAGGTTCCCAGCAATGTTGTGTATGCTGACTGTTTCCCTCCCAGGTTGTAAATAAAACATGCCATTTCTCACTGTGTCCCTCCTGGTCCTTTGGAGGGAATAACAAACGGTAAAAAGGAAAGAGAAAACAAAATGAACTGTTTGTGCCCAAGAGTTAGAAGGAATCAGAGCCAGCCCTAAGCCCTAGCCTAAGCCGGAGCCCATCTGCAGACAAACAGAGCAGAGCTAAGCCTTCCGCTGCTCCAGTATCTCCCCTCTCACACCCTCAATAGCCCTGAACATATCTCTGGGCCCCACCTCTGTCTAAGGCCCCTCTGCCCTATGAAACTGGCAACAATGATCAAAAGAGATGTGCCCAACTGACTCAGAGCTAAGTGTCTGGGCCACCACGGCTGCTGTCCCTCTCCCTGCTCAGAGGTGCTTGGGAGAGGAGGGGTACCTACAAGCAGAGCAGCCTTGTGTGCAAGTTTATCAGCGAGGAGATGCAGAGGCTCAAGCAACAGGTGATCAATGCAGCCTTTATGAGAAAAACTCAGAGTGACATTGGCCAAAAATTACAAAAACTAGAGGGCTTTACTGAGAAGTGTGCCAGAGAGCTGATTAAGGTGGCCACCACAGTTATCACCAATGAAGACTCAGAGGCTCAAAGACGGACGGACCAAAAAGATAAAAAGGAGGATGGATCTCTTTACAGCTGCCCTCACCACAAAACCAGAGGTCACTCAAAGCGGGGGTCTTACTAGAACAAAGCCAATGGTCCAAATGTTTATAAGGGGGAAAAACATGGCCAGACAAAAAGGGAAGCCTCCAGTGCCCTGCTGGGCAAGCACCCACTGCCACGCTCAAAAGCTGAGCCCTGAACAGAGAAGGAGCAAATGTTTCCCCCAGCCTTTGGCCCCAGCCCCTCCTTTTAGTTCTCCCCACCTGCTTGGAAGGTGATGACTGATGAAAATGGCAGGGGTCCGATAGACACACAGCTGCATCTGATGCATGGGACCCAGGGCCTCAGGAGGGCTCAGCTGCTGCAAGCCCAAGAATATACTGGGGATAAGTTCACGTTAACAGGCAACAGTGGGCCATAGGGTGCGCACTCCAAAAGGACATGCCACCCCAGCTCCAAGCCACATGCTGTGAGCCACCAGCAGGAAGGGCCACAGAGCCCCATGCACCCAGGCATAGTGAACAAAAACACAAGAGGGGCAGCTACTATGTACAATTAGAGCAGGCCCCTACCTGGTAGGAGGAGGAAGCCAAGCAGACAAAAAGCAACACTTAGGTGGGCCCAATACGGCTGCCACACCAGGACCCGCACGGGACCTGCCCTCCAACCTCAGCAGACAGCCCACAGTGAGATTTACATAGGTGCCTTTTATACAAATGATGTCCCAGGTCATTCAATCTCTGCTAAGGTTTACATTAGATTTAAGAGTTGGAGAATTTCAGAAGCCAAGATCCTGCACCAGAAGATAACAAAAAAATCCTGCATCTAAAAGCGCCAGAGGCTCTGTGTATGCTTCCCTTCCCTAAATGACAGTTCCTCCTAGGTGCTTGAGTACACCATCTTTGGGACAGCCCTGGTCTCTGAATTATCAAGAAAAAGTCACTTAACTTGGTTACCATCTGACTCAGCAATAGAACAGACAACAGCAACTGGTGGTTCTCAGGAGTAAATACACATTCCAAATGTGTTTGGAGAGAATCAACATGGCCACCTAGGAACCAGCACGTTCTCCACCCACCAGGTGTCTCTTGCCTAGGGTGTGAGTTCAGAAGGGCCAATTGCTGTTTTATCAAGAATATTCAGCGAATTTAATCTTCATGGAGTCTGAGAGGATTTTAAACAACAGATGGTCACAAATACAATCCAGACGCGAGAAAATTCGAGTCCCTTGGTGAGGGGAACCCTACCTGGCAAAATTGAATGCTGCAGAGTTCTGGCAGTGCAGAGAAGCAGAGTTTCAGATCCTGTGGAGATCTGCCACCCGCGCCTACACAAGGCACCAGACCGGGGACTGAAGTTGGGACTTAGTAAAGAAACAGTCCGGGTCCATCCTTCTCACTGGACACCCCACACGGAAATGGGCGGTCACCATCTTGGAGAATCAACTTCATCAGCTTTGGGGGGATTGCACAGCAGTGAGTTTGGCGACAGTTCAGGTGTGTGACCCCCAGCACTCCCCTCCACCCAGCTGGGATAACTCAAAAACTTTCTCGCCAGCTCTCCGTGGGCGTGAATATCAGAGCCCAGTGAACCTGAAAAGGTGCCTGATCTCCAATTCCCCTTCCCTCCAGCGGTGATAACCAAAACCTTTCTTGCCAGCTCTCGATGGGTGTGGCTATCAGAGGGAATAAGTCAGAACAGGTTGCCAGTTTCCAACTCCTTCTCTCCACAGCCATGATGACTGGGTGACTAACAAAGAGAGCGCCCAGGTGTTCAAGAGTGCAGGGCGGCCAGGGCACTGCACGCCCAGAGTGAAACTAGAGCTGTGGAGAGGAGCCCCAGTAAGTGGGGCCTGGCGTGCAGAAATGAGGGGGCTAGAGACCAGGAGCAACCCAAAGAGACTGGGATTGGAGAGACATCCAGCAGGGGAGGGAGAGCCACCCCACACAGATTGCTTCCTATATCCTGAGGGCACCTACTGGAAGAGAAGAAAACAGAACTCTTAAGAGTGCATTTTTTTTTCTTTTCTCTTCCCTTTTTCTTTTTTCTTTTCTTTGTACTTTTCTCCCTCCTTCTCTTCCCCTCCCAACCTCCCAAGCATTACTACTTCTACTACATATAATTTACTAAATGCAAATAGGTGAATGTTTCTAGGCTTTTTATAGTCCTCCTAAGTACCTACCCCCAAATACTCCTGTCTACTCTCCTGTTAATATCCCCCTTCATTAGAGCTCTCCTCCAAAGTAGCTAAGGTATACTAACCCCCATATCCTCACATCTTTCCCCCTAATGATAAAGTCCTACGACCAAATGTGAGTGTTCTTTCCCTATTCATAAAGCTTCTGCTGCTATCACCACTCATGGATTCATAGGATGCCTCAGTCATTGCCATAAAACTTTAGCTCCAAACAAGAAACTCATCTTACTGCAATGGTACACCAAGATGCAAGTCATTAGGGTTGACAAGGGACTCCAGGAGAGTGGGGAGTTGAAGCTCCAAACCTCAGTGCTTGTGTTTCAAAGAAAGAAAAGTTAAAGGCAGACCCAAAAAGCCATGCAGGAGAGCTTCATTATAAGTAAAAGTAGAGTAAGGCTCAAACACAGAGCACTCCTGAGTGGGTCTTCTCCCAGCCGAGAACAACAAATGGAACAATGCTGTCTCCAAATGGATTGGTGTTTTAGGGGTGCCCTGAGAGCTGGGGTCCACCTTCAGCACTATTTGACAATCAGGGTTCAACTCCTTCATGTCAGGTGGTAGAGTTTTGGGCCCTAGTTGGTCCTTTCCAGAACTGTCATGGTGTCCACCTAGGGAGGGGAGTGTTATTTACGAGTCAATCCTATGTTAATGTGAGAATTGGGATACCTGTGGCCATCAATTCTAGCTTTACAATGACCTCAACTGACCCTGTCAAGAGTTAGGAATAGCCCCCATTAAACCTTTGATGTATTTCTTATTTGGCTCCTTTTGTTCTCTTTATTTGTATACTTGTTGTTTTCCTGCATTATCTGAGTACCTACTTGCCTTAAAATTAATTTAAAGAAAACCTTAAAAGTAACTTAAGGAAAACCCATGACCTTGCCCTGATATTGGCTTGCATTTCACTTCTCACTACTCACTGCTACCTAACATCTCCCACTCTTTGAAACTGCAGGCTGCATGGCAGATGAACAGCAGTCCCCCTGCCTTCCACAGGGACCATACAGGAAAGCAGGTAGAGAGAGGGTGGGGGCAGTCTCATAGACAGCTTTGGCAGGGTGCCCCACTCCTCACGCTGTAGTCCAACCAGACTTAGTTAAACTTCATAAATTTCATCACAGATCTTCAACAGCCCCATGGCACATTGGGCAAATATTCTCACAGATGAGAGATTAAAGCAGAGCACAGCAGTCAAGGTGCCCCAGTGTAAGCAAGTAAGGGGGCAGGAATGCAGGTCCCACCCCCTAGGTCAGGGCTCCTATCTACTGGGTGTCAAAGAACCAGGCACACATGGGCACTTCCCTGGTCAGGCACCACGCTGTGGCTTCACCAGACCGAGGTTCTAATGGAGTTGATGTCTGCTGCAAAGCTTTAATTCAACATGTAAACTTTTAAAAACAGGAAAGCATGAATTCTAATCACCAAAATATCCCCTTTACTAACAATGTTACTGTACAAAATTCTGATGTCTTTTTCAGATTTAAAAAAAATGTAATCACATCATTAAATATTATTACAGCATAATATTAGAAACAACCCCAAATGCAAACATGACATTCAATTTCTCACAAAACATGTTTATTCAGATGTATCATTTCTATACTTTACAGGGTATATCATAGCAATACAATATATGTATACAAGTTTCATCATGCAACACTGAATCTCCCCCCAGGAGGTCACTATAGTGTAATCTCCCTTTAGTTTTTTGTGATTAATATCTTTGGATAGAATTCATACTGTGGCAGAGTCAGAGAGACTGTCTCTGAGTGTCCTTCAAGAATGGGGACATTCTAGCATTTCAAGCTGGTATTGATGCAGGACAGAGGAGGATGGAAATGTGGAAGAACAAGGTTTATTTAAGCTGGTGTAATCCAGAGGGGCTAATGCCAAAAAATCCCTGGACCCCAGGTATGGAAGGTCTCTGTGATTTCTACTCAGTGAATGGTTACACAACACAATGGTTAACATAATAGCTATTTTTATTCCATGTTCTTAGATTGGACAGAGGTTTCACAAGATTTTACTAAGAAAAGAGAAAGAGTAACTTTTGTACATCAACAAGCTTGATTGCAGACATAACTTTTTTTTTAAGTTGTAGATGGGCACAATACCTTATTTTTATGTGGTGTAAGAATCAAACCCAGTGCCTCACACCTGCTAGGTAAGTGTTCTACCACTGAGCCACAACCCCAGCCCTGCAGACCTAAGTTTTACAAGAAAGACAAACCTGACCTTTACAATAAAGAGGAGCTAAACCACAATGAGCTCTCTAGAAATCCTGTTGACTTTAAAAAAAAAAAAAAAATCTTGTTTACTAGGAGAAAGGCTTATATGTTACAATTAAGGTGGGGATCTTTTGGACACTACATCATTTGGAGTATTTGTGGTACATCGTTACCCCCTCTGATGCTCATTATTTAACCCTTTAAATAAAAAAAATCATTATCGTCTAGGCTTAACATTTTATATAATGCCATAATCTTAATTTCTCTCTCTGTTACTCCCTCCCCACCCCAATAGCTGCTTCTGTAGTTGACCCAATGTTTCATTGTAAAAGGGAGACAAACATGAAAGCAATAAACAATAGCATAATCCATACTATGTCAATTAAACTTTTCAATCCACCAAGAATAGAAAAACCATCCTCCAAACAGTGAGCTTGGTTCCCAAGCCTTAATGCCCTTTCAGGTTTGAACTAGTACATGTGCTAGTTGGCTTTTTTTTTTTTTTTTTCAATTTAATTAAAAAGTTTAAATTTTATACAAGAAAAATGTATATATTTTTATGACCATTAAAGTATCCAGACTTCCTTTTAAGCTTTAGTCCTTTATGAATTTTTTTCAATTAGTTATATATAACAGCAGAATGCATTTTGACTATTAAACACAAATGGAGGCAACTTTTCATTTCTTGGTTAGAAACAGTGCACAGTCACCCCATTCCTGCAATCATACATGTACATAGATTAATACAATCCACCTCATTCCACCATCCTTTCCACTCCCATATCCCCTCCCCTCCCACACTCCCCTCTGCCCAATCCAAAGTCCCTCCCATCTTCCCTTGCCCCGCCACCCATTATGGGTTAGCTATGTGTTTGGTGGTTGTCAGTCCTGTAGTAAAGACCAAGGAGAGGACTGTGTATATGACAGAAGTAAGGGGTGGCAATGCACCACAGTATGAGAGCCCTCTTACAGGATGAAACAGTCCATTTGTCCTGTTGCTTAGTTTATTTTCCTCCTTGCATTGATCAGCCAGCCCTCAAGTGGCTGAAGCAGGGCTGCTGTTTCCTCAAGCTTTGGTGTGTGCAGGCTAGCCAGCTTCCAGGGTGACCAGAGCAGGGCTAGTGTCCTTCTGATCCTCAAGCTTCTCTGGTGATTCCTTCTTCCTGATGGTCAGCTGAAGGGGAGCAAAAGAATGTATATGAGATTCTATTACAGACAGTCTAAAAACAAACCAAAAAGAACAAAATATTACATAATACATCATGTATATGTGTACGAGTATATATATGTGTATGTGTGTGTGTGTGTGTGTACACACACACACACATACATTTGGTGATGCTGTAAAGAGGAGTAAAAAAGTTGTGGACACTGCTCCCTGTGTGTGCGGCAGAGGTGGGGGATATCCTGGAAAGTTTGAACTACATAGATTTATCTCAATGTAACTTTAAACAAATTTGAAAACAGCTTTTAATTCCATGAGCCTGACCCAACATTTCATGCTTTGGTTTATGACCTTCCATATATTATTATTTCCTCTAAAAACATGATGTAAATTTCAACTCCCTACCTCACAGGTCAGTTGTCATCCAAAGGTGCACTTCTAGGTGTGTCACCTTTAGTCTGAGAATATATTTCTGCATGGAAATATTGCTGAATGCCTACCTAGCTCCCAAGGTGAGGTAGTGCAGAACAACTTGATTTGCCCATGGCTTATTGTCGGGAGCTGCCTTGGATGCAGACGCCTTTAAGCCCTGATGCACCGGGTTCTGAACAATTACTGCATTCAGTCTGGCAGGGCAGTGCCAGGTTGCAGTAATGTGGCATCACCCCAGCTCAGATAACAAGGCATGGCTCCAGGTGTAGGCATCACCCACTGGGGTTGAGTTACACTCATCTGTTCCCTTGTATTCTGACCCCTTTGCCCTTTTTTGGATAAAATGTTCTATGGAAACTCCCCTTGTGTGTCTCCTATGTAAAAATAAAGAATTCCAGTGGCTCTATGTCTTTCCATGGGCGCTTACGTTTACAGAGCCACCCCCGGATTATTGAAAAGGTACTTCTGTGTGGTTGTGTGCCTTCTTTGTCATTTTCTTAAGTTATTGGAATAGTCAGATTTATGAACCACGCATTAGGTCTCCAGCTATGACAGATGGTGATAGCTTATCATCCTCACCATCTTTGTTTTACCAGATGCAAAACCAAGGTTGTACCTAGTTCTGGACCCTGGACAAGGTCACCCAGTTAAAAGGGATGTGAATTCAGCTCTACCAACTCTGATGCCTTTGCCTCTCCCCACACTACCCTTTGCAAGACAAAACTAGGTAACATATTTTTCCTTTCTTGATAATCTCATGGAAGAAGCCAATGTCAGACTAAGTTTGGTAGTTCTAGGAGGGTATTTTCCCAAGAGGGGGCTTTTCCCCAAGTCCAGGTGGGTGGAGTCTGTCCAGTCTGGCTCATACCACTGCCCAGAGCCCAAGAGCCCAGATGGCTTTCTCTGGAAACCAGAGTCCCCTTCAGAGAGGAGTGTGAGGGTGAGTTAGGAAGCTGCTTCCAGGCTGGACTCCCAGAGCAGCCAGAGATCCCTCTCCAGCTTGCCCCACAGGGTCAAGGTCCAGAGGAGGCCAGTAGCTCCACCTCTGCCCCCTCACCAGCAGGCTGGACCCACCTAGCCCCGCCCACTGCCTGCTGTGAGGACTGCAACCTTTGTTTAAAGTACTCACTTATTTTCCTTGGATGAGTTCCCTGAGTCAGCACAACTCCTGCTCAAGGGCCCAGAAGGACTGGTGGGTGGTCCTGGGGGAGAAAAGGCAGGCAGCAAGCGGTGGGCACTGATGAGGCAACTGGGATGGAGACTGCCCAACTTCCCAGCTTCTGTGGTCTTGGGCAGCACAGCAGCATCTTTGGGATGGAATCACTGAAGAGGCCTCATGGAGTGGTAGCATCTGGTGGCAGCAGCAGCAACATGTAGCTGCTTCAGGCGTAGGGCATCAGGCGAGGGAGGTCCGGAGTTGAGAGTTGGCATGGGGGTGGCAACAGCTGAGGTGTTGGCATCCAGCTGCAGTTTGGGAGATCCCTTGCTGCATACTCACAGTGGCGGTGGCAGCAGAAGAGTCCAGAAGCTGCTGTGGTGACAACAGAGGGATGTTGCCATGATCATTTCTGTCCTGCAGTGCCACAGGAGTCTGACTGCAGTGGGTGAAGTGGGCATCCAGTGCTGCGTATCGCTGTCTTGCGTCCATGATGGAGTCTGGTGGTGGCAGCAGCAACATGCAGCTTCATCCGGGAGCCGGCATGGGGCACTGGAGTCAGACATCATGGCGGGGGGTGAAGGGCATTGACGTTGGGCCCTTGGTGGGCAGCATCATAGTCCAGCTGGGGTTTGGGAGTTTGGTTGCTGCACGGTGGCGGCAGCACCAGTAGAGTCTGGAAACGGGGCTGAGGACACAGAGGCGTCCAGTGGTGAGCATCTTCATCCTGCTGGGGTAACAGGAATCCTGCTGCAGTGGCATCTGGCGACCATGTGGGGAGTCCGGTGGCTACAGTGAAGAGCTCCAGGCTGGTGGCGGCAGCGAGGGCGCAGGGCAGTGAGCCTCAGAGTGGAAGGGCGACGAGAGGCTGGAATGGCCTCTGCAGTGGCTGTTCCAGGCCCTGGGTCTTGGTCCTGGCTGAGCGGCCTGTTCAGGAAGCAGCACGAAGGGGGTGGCAATACCCAGGCAGCTGCTGAGGACCTTAGGCTGCCCACACCTGCCTCACCTGGCACTGGCCATGAGCCCGCCGGGTGGCTGCTCGCCCCATCCCCGATGTGGCCTCTGCAGGGGAACTAGGCCATCTGCCAGGTGGGGCAGCCTTGGGAGAGGACCCCCACCTTCCTAAGAGACATCCCACCTGGGCTGTGGGGGGAGAGAGCAGAGGAACTAGGACCTCTTCATCCTCAAAGTGCATTTCTGATTGGAAGCATTTCCTCTCAGAACTGGAACAGGACAAGGATGCCCTCTCTCACCTTCTACTCTACATAGTCCCTGATACTCTAGCCAGAGTTTAAACTATACTGCTGTTTAAACTCCACTACAGCTTAGACTACACGACACGAGCTGTAGATGAAAGAAATTAAAGGGATAGGAATAGGGGAAGAAGAACTCAAACTCTCCCTATTTGCTGATGACATGATTCTACACATAGAGGATCCAAAAAAACTCCACCAGAAAACTTCTAATATTAACAAATTCAGCAATGTCACAGGATATGAAATCAATATTCATAAATCAAATGCATTTCTATCTATTAGTGATGAACCCTCTCAAAGAGAAATTAGGAAAACTATCCCATTCACAATAGCCTCAAAAATGAAATATTTGGGTATAAATTTAACAAAAGAGATGAAAGACCTATACAATGAAAACTAAAGAAAGAAATTGAAAAGACTTTCAAAGATGGCGGGCCAGAGGGAAGCAGCATCTGTGTTGCTCTGTGACCCAGATCTCTCCTAGTAGGAATTCTGCATCTCTTGAGAGTGTTAGAGGCCCCTGTACAGCTTCTCTCTACAGAAATGACCAGCGCTGTGACCTCGCGCAGGACTCAGGGCCTCAGTGTCCGAGCAGGACCCAAAGCCAAAGTTGCAGTTCACTTAAGACTTGGCCAGCGCCTTAGCAGAACCACCTACCAACACATCTGCAGACCGCCGAGACTCGCTCCACTCCCACGCAGGTCACTCAGCTGCTACCTCCCCACAGCACAAGGCCATCGGTTCCCCTGACATCACCAGACACCCGGCTCTGGAAGCACACCGACTACATCTTGGAAAGCATCCCTTGCCATTTTGAGGTGGGCGTGGCTATCGGATCCCTCCCCTTTTGAGCAGGTACCTGATTCCAATTCCTCCCTCATGGAATTAATATTGTCAAAATGGCCACACTATCAAAAACCTTATACAGATTTAATGTGATTCCAATTAAAATCCCAATAACATTCCTCATAGAAATAGAAAAAGTAATCATGAAATTCATTTGGAAAAATAGACACAGAGAAATCCTTATTGACAAAGCAATCCTTAGCAAAAAGAGTGAAGTAGGAGACATCACAATATCAAACCTTAAACTACTACAGATCTGTAGTAACAAAAACGGCATGCTATTGGCACCAAAATACACATGTAGACCAATGGTACAAAATAGAAGATACAGAGAAAAACCCACATAAATGTAGTTATCTCATTCTTGACAAAGGTGCCGAAAACATACATTAGCTAAAGGATAGCCTCTTCAACAATGGTGCTGGGGAAACTGTAAATCCATATGTAGCAGACTGAAATTAAACCACGATCTCTCACCTTGCACAAACACTCAAAGTAGATCAAGGACCTAGGAATTAGACCAGAGACCCTGTACTTAAGAAATAAAATCAAGAATTAATAATGGGATGGATTCAAACTTAAAAGCTTCTTCTCAGCAAAGGAAACAATAATATGAAGAGAGAGCTCACAGAGTGGGAGAACATCTTTACTACACGCACATTAGATAAAACAGTAATTTCCAGGATATATAAAAAACTCAAAAACGTCAACATCCAAAGAATAAATACCCCAATCAATAAATGGGCTAAGGAAATGGGCAGACACTTCACAGAAGAAGATACACAGTCGATCAACAAATATATGAAAATATGTTCAACTTCACCAGAAATTAGAGAAATGCAAATCAAAACTACTCTAAGACCATCTTACTCCAGCCAGAATGGCAGTTAACAAGAATACAAGCAACAATAAATGTTGGTGAGGATGTGGGGGGGAAAGGTATACTCATACATTGCTAGTGGCATTGCAAATTGGTGCAACCGCTCTGGAAAGCAGTATGGAGCTTCCTCAAAAAACATGGAATGGAACCTCCATTTGACCCAGAAATTCCACTCCTCAATCTATACCCAAAAGACTTAAAATCAGCATACTAGAGTGATGCAGCCACATCAATGTTTATAGCAGCTCAAGTCACAGTAGGTAAACTGTGGAACCAACCTAGAAGTCCTTCAAGAGCTAAATCGATAAAGAAAATGTGGTATATGTGCACAATGGAATCAGCTTTAAAACAGAATACAATTATGACACTTGCAGGTAAGTGGATGGAGTTGGAGAATATTATGTAAATGAAAAAAGCTAATCCTCAAAAACAACAGGCTGAATGTTCTCCCTGATAAGTGGATGCTGATCCATAATGAGGGGGGCAAGGGAAGAATGGAGGAACTTGGGGCAAAGGGGAAGGATAGGAGGGACAGGCATGGGGTAGGAAAGAGGGTGGAATGAGAGGGATATCATTACCCTAGGTACATGCAGGACTGCACATATGGTGCAACTCTACATCGTGTTCTACCAGAGAAATGAAAAGCTGTGCGCCATTTCTGAACAATGAACCAAAGTGAATTCTGCTGTTATGTACAACTAATTAGAGCTAATTAATTTTTTTAAAGTACATTTCTGTGTCTAAGGGTGGCAGAAGACCAAGACCAAGGACAGCACGTCTTGGGGTTCCCTCTGCCATCTATGCCCTCCACCCTTGTCCAGCCCCAGGGATGCGCTTTGAGGGGGAGGACTTGTAGCCCCACCCCCCACTGCCTCTGCTCTCAGTGGCCACAGCCCAGGAGAGATGTCGCTGGGGAGGGTGGGTGTCCTCTCCAAAGGCTGCCCGGGCTGGCAGCGGGCCTACTCCCCCCGCAGAGGCCGCAACCCAGGGAGGGACAGGGCGAATCCGGGGTGGGGCGAGCTGCCACCCGGGGGGCTCAGGGCCGGTGCCAGGCGCCGCCTGCGTGGGCAGCATAAGGTCCTCAGAGGCTGTGTGGGTACCGCCGCCTGCCGTGTCCTGCTTCCTGAGCAGGAAGGCCCTGCCAGGAGCAAGACAAGTGGCCTGGGGCAGCCACAGCACAGGGCACCCCATCCTCTGGTCGCCCTCTGACTCTGAGGCCCGCTGCCCTACGCTGTCGCTGTCGCCACAGCCAGCGCTCCACACTGTGGCCACTGGAGTCCCGACCTGGCCACCAGAAATGCTGCCAACACCTCCACTGCACTGGAAGCAGACTCCCGCCACCGCCAATGGATGAGGATGCTCCTATTTGGACGCCTATTTCCATGCAGCCACCGATTCAACTGGACTCCCCAAAGGGCCTTAGGGCACCTAGGCTCCCTGATGAACGCCCTGCCCGCAGAGGGATGCCGCTGGTTGCTGGGAACCTCCAATGTGGAACATTGAGGGTGGCTGCTGTTCACTTCCACACTGCAACTGGACTCCTCCACAGGTGGCGCCTACACCTCCAGGCTTGGGGAGGGTGTGGGCACCCCATTTTATCTGTGCCACCTGTTCATCCTGCCAGGGGATTAATTCACTAATTGGCTTTAGGCTCTCATAACAGGATCATTTCCCCTCTAAACCTTCTTGCATTGTCTCACCCATGAGCTTTTGGGGGACACCGAGAAACTCAACCATATCGTGTCTTCATCAGATAGCTTAGCCAGATCTTCTTCATGACTTGCTGTAGCTTCTACATCAGCACTTGCTGCTTCACCCTGCACTTGTCTTATATGGAGATGGGCCTCTTGCCTCCAACATCATGAACCAAATTCTGCCACCTTCAGACTTCTTCTGGAGCTTTCTCCCTTCTCTTGGCATCAGAAAAATCTAATGTTTTGGCCTTATCTGGATGCGGTTTTGGCTTAAGGGAATGTGGCTTGTTTCATCTGTTCTCCAGACTATGAAAACTTTATCCCTATCAGCTGTTTTGCTTTCTTATCATTCACCTATGCCCTGGAGCAGCACTTTAATTTTCCTTATGAACATTTCCCTTGCATTCTCATTGGGACTAACTATTCAAGAGGCACAGCTTTTTTTTTTCTTTTCTTTCTTTCTTTCTTTTTTAAATAGTTTTAGATCAACAGCATGCCTTTCTTTGTTTAGTTGTTTTTTTTTTTTTTTTTTTTTTTTTTTTTTTTTTTTTTTTGTAGTGCTAAGGATTGAACTCAGTGCCTCATACATTCTAGGCAAGCACTCTGCCACTGAGCTACAGCCCAGCCCAAGGCACAGCTTTCTATTTGGAATGCAAAACATGGAACTCTTCCTTTTTTTCCAACTGTTCAGTCCATTACAGAGTAATTAACTGGTCTAACTTCAATATTGTTTCTTAGGGAATGAGAAGAAGGTGAGTCATGATCTGTGGAGCAATAAGAAGACACATATTAAGTTTGCTGTCTTATATGAACAGGGTTTGTAGTGTCACATGACATCTAACCTAGTTAACGTCACAGAACACAGTAGGGGATAAAATGCCCTGAAATCCTCACCACCCTTTAGGCAGTCATCTCGGCTCCATGCACAGGGGCCCCACAGGACCCCTGTGCTCTAAGGGGGCTCTCCATCTTCAGCTACTCAGTGCTGGGGGTGGCACAGCCTGGTGAATGGATTGAGCACTATTGTGTCAACATAAATGTTTGTTACTAAAATACTTACAATGCCATCCCAGACATTTAAAAAAAACCACCATCACAAAAAATAAAATAGACAGTTGTAGGGGGAGGAGGCGGATAGCTGTGGTGGGGCATCTGGCACAATGCGCAGGTGCTCACACGTGGGAGGTGCCCTCAAGGACTTTAGAACTAGGGCAGCGAGAAAACATTCTAGGAGAAGTGGAGGCTTCTGGTCTAATCGTTTCTTGACCCCCTGCCTCTGGCATTTGTGTGTGTGTGCATTTTATGTAGCTGCCAGGGAAGATGGCTGACTTTGAAAGAATGGGATGGCAGCTTGGGTCACCACCTGTACCAACTGGAAGATAATGATGTAAAGGGCCTCTCCTTCAGCTGGAACCTCCCAAGGCCCCCTGCATGGGGAGCTTCCCAGAGAGTGTCCAAGCAGGTCACATGCAGCAGAGCAAAGGGGGCAAAACTGTGAGGCACATGTGTGGGTAGGATTCTCCCCTCACTTTCTGTCCAGTCTCTATACAAAAAGCATGGGCAATCCAGGCTGGGATTGGCTGTGCTGGAAAGGGATCCTCACAGGGCCCGGCTCTGAGGCTCCAGCCACGCCTCTCTTCCTTGGGTACCCAGAATCCCACCACAGCTTGCTTTGTTCCTTCTACAGAGTAAGCCCCAGACCTCTGTCCTCTGCTGGGAAACAACAGGGTAGACCCTGAGGTCTGCCCAGCCATCCTCTACAACAGCCCCCCAAGTGACCACTCTGGAGACAGCAGCCCTCCCTCTTGGCCCAAAGACCACTCACTTCTTGTCTTGAAGGTACTCCTCCTCAACATATGGCTGGAGGCGTCCATACCTAGAGAATACCAGGAGGCTGTGACCTCTAATATCCTGTGTCCCTCATCTGTCGAGATGCCTGGTGGACTTGACTAACTTACTGACAATAACGGGAGCTCAGGAGGGCTGGGAGAGTTTGTTTTCACGGATTCCTAAATGATAGGCCAAGTGCCTGCCAAAGGTAGGTGCTTCATATATATTTGAGCCATGAATGAACCCACCCACCTGCTGCCTGGCTACCTCAGGGCCAGGACCCTCTCAGTTGACCCCAGGGGTCCCTGTTCTGTCTACAGGCAGGTTGGAACCCTCCCAGATGCAACCCACAGACTCCTTCCCAAATGTGGAAACTGCTTTTCCTGAGGCCTCAGAAGAGTGAGGTCTGAGGCAGAGAACTTCCTCTCAGGGAGGGGACAGGCCCCCAGGGAAAGGCCAGAGCCATCGCCAGCCTGTGTCCCAGGACCACTCTGAGGCAAACACTCCTAGGGCTCATCCTACTTGGATTTCTAAACACCCAGGCAGAGTTCTCCTCTGAAAAACCCTACTTTCCTCAGAGCTGACGGAGGTTCAGAGTGATGCCCGGCATTCCCAACACCAGGCCAGGAGATGGCCATGGGCCAGGGCTTGGAGGTCATACACACCTTTTACCCAGCAGCTCCAGAGCCTTCTGGGTACTGGCCAAATCTTGGTACAAATACAAAACCCCATGGACATAGGGGGTGTTCCCCTGCTGCAGGGCAGGCACCAGGCCGTCCTCGAGCTCCCAGAGAAGTACTGAGGGTTTCCACAAGACAGGACACATCCACTGATGAGCCTTGGTCATCTTCTCCCTAGGATGGGCAATCAAAGAGGGACATTTCAACAGGAAAACGGTAGCCATTTGCAAAAGGAATCACTGCCATACGTCAGGGGAAATCAAAATATTTTCCCTCCATATTCTCAGGAGACATCACACACACACACACACACACACACACACACACACACACACACATACACACACACAAACCTGGTGAGATCTGGCACTTTTGAAAGGGGAATCTGAATGTGGGTTAAACTATGGACACCTGTGGTGCCCTGTCCTGTCTCACTTCTGGTCTCCTTGGGAAAAATTGCCAGAGTCGTTGGGACACAGCGCTGACCCAGCACTTCCACACTCAGGAAAAGCCCTGAGGCTTAAGCACCCACAGATCTGTAGACAACAAGAACTCATGGCTCTGGGCTTGCTGTCTCAACACCAGTGAGCAGACTGGGACTGTGAGTTCCATGGCCAAGGAAGTGAGGTCACTGTCTCAGGAAGTCCTTTGCTGAGTCCCTTTCTTACACAAGATGGTTCCAATGGCCCACTGGGCTGCAGTCTTCCCATGACATAGGCACAGGTGGACCCAGTTACACCAACACACCCTGGATCAGGCCCTCAGACAGGCCCGGGTGTAGCCAGCTCCCTTGGTTTGGGGAGGCAGAGCTTGGTTGAGACCCTTCCCCTTCTTGTGGGTATGTGTGTGGCCCTGAGGAAGTCATTGTGCCTTGCAGGGCCTCCATAGCTTCTCAACATGTTCCCAGGGGTCATTCTAGCATCTGCTTTAGAGGTTGTCATCAGGGACATGTGCCCACACATACATGGACTCCCTGAGAAACCCTAATCCAGGAGTCATGCGTCTCTAATGCACAAATATACAGATAACATGACATAGCAAGTTAAGGGACAAAGGATGACATCCAACTTTACCATGACCTGAGTCCCACAGTGACAGAGGGAAAGTCAGCTCCTCTCTTGGCCATGGTCCCCACTCTGCACCACTGGAGGGTTATTTTCAGAGATAGCCTCCCCTTTGCCATAGAATTCTAATTTCTGTGCAAAATCAAATTGCCCCAATGTCTCTTCCGATCGTATGATGGGGTACACTACAGGGGATTTCAAACACCACAGCATCCTGTGCCCAAAGCCTGTAGCTCCCTCCTCTCTCAGTGGATCCACATCAGCATCTGGTTTCTAAGAAACAGAAATCAACAAGCCTCATGGGGTATCACTTCCAAGTTTGAGTCACGGGAAGTCTAACTTAGTCTGGCTCCACAGGCCCACAGCAGAGGGCACTGCTGAAATTCCAGAGGTTTGTGGGGAAAGTTGGTGGGGCAGCAGGCAGAGACCTGAGGACCCCATGAAATGGCAAGGAGCTGGCATTTCTGTGCCTCTGTTTCTACACGCCTCCCATAGGTGAAAATGCTAGGGCTAAAAAATTCACTGATGCACAAAACATATAAGAAGCAAGGATGGTGTGGAATGGCCAAGAATTTCTTCCATAGCATGGCCACGACCACGGAAACGGACTTCTCTATCTCCATGTCTTTAGGGAAAGGCAAAGCCACTTCCTTTTGTTTTGTGTGCAGTTTAAAGCAACAGTTTCCTCCTATTCTTCCAACTAAACTTTGGAGGCAAGATCCCAGTAGTATGAACAAAGAAGCATCTCAGAGGCAATAGTACTCAATGGCTGAGGCTACTGGAGCAGAGAGAAAGACAGACAATTCAGCTTTGAGGTCTGGAAAGGGAATAGGAGACCAGTCCCTGCAGGGGACACTCACAAACCTAATGCATGTTCACTGAGTGCCCTGTGCTCACTGTTGAATGGAACATGAGGAGCTGATGTCTTTCCATCTCCTAAGGAACTTCCAGATTTAGCTAGCCATGCCAGGAGACTCAGGACCATCATCCTTGTGCACACAGAGCTAAGTGGCTGCTCATTACCTTCCCACCAAAGGTGAGAGGCAGGTGATGCTAAGTTCTTTGAACTGATACTGAATTGAAAAATATTTTAATTGTATATGCTCTCCTGAAAATACCAGTAAATTCATCAGCTTCAAATTACTATAAGAAAGAACTAAAGGGGAGAAGATATGTTAAGCAAAGTAAAGATATGACAAGAATTCAACTTCCAAATGACCTAAATGCACTTGCAGCTTCTGTGCTATTTCCTGTTGCTTATAATACATAGCAGGTTTCATATGTGCTGATGGTGCCTTACAGGCTCCTGGCCTAACAGGAGAGGCTTTTCACACTAGAGCAGCTTCACCAAGCATCTGGATTTACACAGCTGCAAATTTTGAAAAGTAACACTAAATGATATCTCTCAAGATAAAGATGTCTGCTCAAAAACAAATATTAAAACTAGATAAAATTCTACGAGAATACAAAAATGTAGAAACTACGATGACATAACAAAATATTTATTAAACTCTAAGCATGTTATTTATTGACCCCCAAACAAATATTCCTATAGCATTTCTAAAAGACATCATCCTTATTCTTCCTTGAATTGCTTCTATCCATCAGAAAGATGTCATGTTCTTAAGGCTGGTTGATTTATTCCCCTCAAATGTGAATAAAAACCCAAATCTCAAAATTCCACAAAACCATTTATAAGAAGGGAAAATGTCCTTCATCCAATTCACAATGCAGCTGAAAAAAATCCCAATAAAACCAGAAACAGCCTATGAGAAGGTTTCATAAGAATTGCAATTAGCTATAGAATGATATACAGAAACCAGTTTTTAAACACTTGAAAGTGCTCCTCAGCCACATCAGAAGCAACTAAGATATTTATTTACCACCTAATAACTCAATTTCCACAAGGAAAAAAAAAATCTTCCTCATGCTAAACACGATAGATGAAGGAAATGCAGTGTCAAAGAACAGCTCTCTTTGGTCATCAGCTCTGGCTTCCCAGTTCACACTGAGGTTGACTTTCATCTTGCCCACATGGACCAGGACACTTAATTAACACACAGTCAGGGAGCCTGCCCTAGAAGGCTACTACTCCCCAGAGACTAGTACATGTGCTCCTTTGGCTTTCCTGACACTAACAGGTTATGAACATCCTTTCTTCTTAAAGAATAGGCTGATGGGGCTGGGATTTGGGTCAGTGGTAGAGTGCTTACCTAGCATGTGTGAGGCACTGGGCTCAATTTTCAGCACCACATATAAATAAATAAAATAAAGGTCCATTGACAACTAAAAGCAATATTAAAAAAAAAAAGAATAGGCTGGTGAACACAGCACATCAGCTGTTTCATGTGAGTACTGATATCTATTAGTTGTTGATAGCTGTCCCATTCCCAGGGTTACCTGCTATTAAAAGGCAAGCTCACTGGGGAAGCACTGAGGACTCCTATCATAGCCTCCTGCTGAAAACCACTATTGAACTCCTGCTTCAATCCTAAGCCTGCTGCTTCCCCAAACACAAGTCTATTGCATGATTTTACAAAGAGGGGGAACTGATGGAAATCACTGAGGGGCTGGAACACCTGAAGAAGGTCAGCCTGGCCAGTGACTAGGTCCTCTTCCAGTCTGACCTCTTTGGAACAATTTGGAAGAAAATAATTTCTAGACAAGTCACTTGATAACAAATTTATAGTTTCATATTTGAAAGCACCACCAACGAAAGCTTTAGTTACCAGTCAAGATATGCAGTTCATGAGTGTGTCATTATGAGAAGTAACCAAGAAAAGGGTTGTGGCTGAACTCGGACCATAGAGAACCTTCAGTGATCCACAGTGGCATTGGGCAGGGGGAGAGGTAGGGTCAATATGGGTAAATTCAATGCTCAGGACAATATTAAGAAGACTGTTAGATTAATTCAAACTATAATCCCCAGCCCTTTACAATAACAAACCATCCATTTAAGATCCACTCTCCCTCCTCCTGGCCATTTCCTAACAAAAGTACTAAGAGGCTCAGATCTGGCCAAAATGAAAGGCCCAGCAGGGCTTGGAGGCACACACCCGTAGTCCAAGCATTGGGGAAGATGGGACAGGAAAATATGGAGTTCAAAACTAGCCTCAGCAAGCTAGAGAGGTCTGAAGCAACTTAGCTAGACTCTGTCTCTAAATAAACATATTTAAAAAAAAAAGTCTGAGGATGTGTCTTAGTGGTTAAGAACCCCAGGTTCAATATCTGGTATAAAAATAAATAAATGAATGACTCATCAAATTTTCAGTCCTCCGGATGGTTCTGTATTTTCAGCAGTGCCCATCAGGAACCATGGCGATGAGGTTACCTTCTAGAAAGCCAATCACATTATATATTCCCACATCCAATACTGCTCAAAAACCTGTTCCCCTGGTTTGGATTCATCTCAATGAAATGCCTGACTGTGCCAGCAATGCTCCTGTGCAACGACTGTGAAGCACTTGACAACTACTACACTCAAGGCAGGCAAGGCTGGCATCCTGCACCTTTGGGTTCAAAGGCTGGAGAGTCCAGGTTCTGGCAGGGACTGCCCTGGCTTATTCTCCTTTGTGGGACTTTCCAGGACTTGGGCACCATGGGTCCAGCTTAGGACCTGCTAAGACACCCTAGCTATGGGTGCTTCTAATTTTACTGCCATCTCCAAAGTCATCCGAAGCAGAAACCCCTACGATCAATGCAGGGGACCAACACCATTTCCAGAAAGGCCACCTGCACTTGAAAGTCCATGCTGTGGAATCACTGGCTTCTACGACTACAGACCTCCCTCCAGATGTGATACTGGCCTTTGGAGCACTGAGCATCTGCTCCAAAAGAAGAGAAACTCCAAGCCCAGACAGCAAGCCTGGAGCATGAAAACCTGCAGCACCTCTAACCAGAATACCTCCAGTGACCAAGGGACAAAAGACAAGCAGCAAACATGAGCAGGGAGTCACCAATGCCCCTCCATTTAATGCTTGACACAAAGGCCACCCAAGCAGAAATCGAGGGGCCAGCACCACCCCAGAAAGACCAACTTGCATGACTATGCCCTTGGCAGTGTCCTCAGTGGAACCTGAGAGCAGAGAACCTGGGAGCAGCCTGTGGGTAATGAGCATCTCCTTTCTAAGAGGAGGGACCCTCGAGCACCAGACAGACCTATGAGGCAAGCTTGGGCCTGACTCTCTGTGGCCCCCACCCCCAGAGTATTTCCATGGTGACCAAGTTACACAGGACAAACAGCAACCATGATCTTGGAGCCACCTAGGCCCCTCCTTTCAGTGCCATCCCCAAAGGGCCCACCCAAGCAGAAATGCCCAAGTTGGCCTCGGGGCACCAGCACCACCATGAGCAAGGCTGCATCTAGGTGCACATCTGTGCTGGCCTCTCAACCTGGCAGCTCAGCTGGACCAGCCACCAGACCATCCTCTTCCAGGTCAGGACCCACTCCTGTGGGGTCCAAGAGAAAACTCTTTTGCTAAGATGACATCCACCTTCTCCCACATGGGACCTGGTGGCAGACTGCTTAGATGCATAGCACAGGTCTCACCCTGACCTCTGTGATCCTGGGGCAAAGTGGAGGCTCAGAGACATGATGTCCCCTTCCCTCTCACTTCCTGGCAGCTTTGCCCTCAGAGTTGGGTAGCAGGAGGCTTTCATTTTACTTGGCTCTCTGGTCAGGCTCCTCACTACTACAGAGGCCCTGTCCTGGCTCTCTGGTTTCCTTGTTGTTTGAGCATCTGGGAGTTCTCTGTCCTTAGGCCATTTGCTTGGATGGGGAAATTTGAAATTGGCTTGTGGGCCAGATAATGAGAAGGGATATGAGGTGCACAGAGGAACCACAATGTTTGGAAGGTCTCCTTCATAATATGTAAGTATAGGAAATATTAAGCCCAGACTACTCACTAGAAAGAATTTTCACAGAGTGCTCTGCTTATAGCTATAAATCTGTGACCAAGAAAAAATTATTTTCCCACTCTAACAGAGCATGGCCTCTGTATGGGCCAGAATCAAGAGAAAAATGGCCTTTAAGGAGGTCACTGAATTATTAGTCTTATGCAAATAGAATTGTTTTGTCAAAGACCAGGAAAATGGGATGAAATACGTAATTTGTTTATTCTACATAAATAAGCCTGTTCTAGACTCCTGGTGGGAAGACCTCCAGAAGCCTCTGCCACCTGGTGGGGGAGAGTGGAGAGCCACAGGGTGGGGTGGGTGAGCTGAGCCAGTGAGGTGCATGGGCTGCAGTCCTTCAGGGACCCTCAGTTGACCTTCACAAGAGAATCACAGAGGACAGGGTGGCTGAATCAGGAAGGCTGGAGGGATTTTCAGGTAACTTTAAAATAAATCTCACTGTGGGGAAGTGGGGCAAAGAGGAGGTGAGTCAGATGCCCCTTGGCTACCACTGGACAAAGGGGAGTGAGCAGAGGAAGGGTGTGCCACCCTGCCTGCCTCAAGGTCACCTGGGGTATGGAGCTCGGGGCAGAGGCCTTCACAGGCCCACATTCCCAGCTACCTAGACCACTGGACCTTGAACCCAGATTCCTGAAGGTGACAGGAGCCAGGGGCTCACCTCCTGCCAGGTACCATCCTGCATGTTCCAGCTGCTACCAGCAACTCAGCTTTCAAGCTCCAACCAGGTCATCACCCCCTTATAGAAGCTTCCTAGACTTTTTATACCCCACGTGGGGACCATGTGGTGCCCCATCCATGTTCTACTAACACCTCTTCTTGTTACTTGTCACAAGAACCCAAACTGTCATTCAGTCGCTCAGTGTTTCTCCAGTGTCCCCTGCATGCCAAGTGACATAGAAAGACATAAACTAATCCATGTGAATGAATAGACAGTGACAACCTGAGGCCAGTTCTCTACAGCAAAAATCCTTGGTCCTCTGAGAACAAATAACCAAAAACCAGGCCTGACAGGGTAGTAGAGAGTGCAGGGAGGGCTTCCTCAAGGGGGTGATGGCCCAAGATCTGAAATAGAAGTAGAAATTACTTCTCTGGGCCTCAGTTTCTCCAGCTCTAAAGCAGGGAGATCCTGTGTGTCACCCACCACTGCCCCTACAGAGCCGACCTGGAGTTCAAGTTAAGACAGATGTGGGGACAAGGTGCAGGGAAAAGAGCTACATGGAAATGGCCAGCAGCTTTGAGCTTTTTGTCTTGTTATGGGCGAGGCAGGGAGGAAGTGAGAGCTGGGAGGGGTGGAATAGGGCCAGTGGAGGTGGTGAGAAGGGAGGGTTTGGGGAAGTTCAAGGCACAGACTCAAAGACAGTTGGAGGATGGAGCAGGGAGGGGTGGTGTCTCCCTGCCAGACCTGGCTCGGTCCATGGTGTGGCCCAACCTTCTTTTCCTTCTGAATCCTGTCCCCCTCCATCCCTGTACCCCCAGCTGCTCACAGGTCATTCCTCTGCCTGACCCACACACTCCCGCTGCCTGGCCTTGCTCATGCAGTCCCCTCACTCGATCCCCTCCCTCTCCTATTGGTCTCCCCCTCTGGACGAATTCCCCAGCCACACCCATCTCTTCATTCTTCTCTGAGCCCCCCACCCCAACTTGATGGGTCCCCCCCTTCCAAGCTCCCGGCATCAGGCCTCCCCTGCAGGGTTCTGCACATGAGGCTCTGGAGCCAGATTTCCAGAATTCCAGTCCCAGCTCTTCCAGGCAGGACCTTGACTAACTCATAATTCATGTCCTTTCCCAGAGCCTCACCTTTACCACCAGGGAAATGGGTGATATGATTCCCTCTGTAAATATATGCAGCCTGGTTCATGGAGGTATTGATGCTCCGAGGTGGAATTCAGGGTTCCTGTAAGGGGGCGCCTTTTGGCACTTAAAGGAGTGGCCCTCGTGGCTCCAAGAACAGAGTTGGTTTTTGTCCCCTGTAAAGTGACCACTATAGGGATGGTCTAGTTAGTGGTGCTGAATATGTCGAAGCCCCATTTACCCTGTAAATGCTGTCTCATGCTTCTCTTTCCTTCACTTGGGGAGGAGATGAACAGAACCCCAAAGACAGATATGAGATCTGGGAGCTAGTTTGGGCTCCCAGGTTCCTGGATTGCATGGGGACAAACTTACAAGTCAAGGTGGCCTTTCCGAGGGTGATGATGGTTCCTCCTCCAAGGAGAGCTTCAGGGGTTCTGCACGGTCAGGCTTTGGGGGATGGCATGAATTGCACAAACATCAGTGGTTGCTTGCCCTGGTTTGTATTTTGCCTTCTCTCCCTTGGTCCTCATGGTGGTGCTCTGCCTAGGGGCAGGCCCTGGAGCTGTTCTATCCCAATCTTGCCCCATGGTGTTCTCTGGTTTTGGGGGTCCCTCTACTTTTTTAGCAGATGCCCATTTCTGCCATGGGAGATGGAAGAACTGGGGACAAATCTGTCCTCATAGTTGCAATTGAGGCAACTGACACTGGCAGCATTAAGGGGGATGAATCTTGGTTGTCCCATGCTGACTGGGGCTGCCTGTTCTTGGGACAAACACTGTTCACAGTCCCTGGCCTCTGAGTAGCAGCTGCAGAGGCTGATGGACTAGTTGCTCCAGTGGACTTGCAGCCTGGCTGCCAGCAGAATGTGTGTGGGTGCTGGCATGGGCCCCCACGGTGGGATTTCTAAGACTGTCAGCACCAAGGTCTGAGTGGGTTGGGCTGCCCAAGTTGGGGGGCCTGCTATCAATGGTGGGAATGGAGCTACCCCTGGACCTGGAGATCCCAGGTGTCCAAACTACTGACAGCTGGCAGAGGTGGGGGCTCTGGGCTTCTTCCTGTCAGAAACCCCAGGTGGGATGGTGGCTCCAGGGATGAGGGGCTTCTTCCCTCGGGGAGCGTGTTTAGGTACCTTTCAAGACGGCAGACTGAGGAATCAGACCAGAGACTCTGCGTCTAATAGAAGATAAAGTTGGTCCTCATCTTCATCTCGTGGGGGCAGGCCCCAAATTCCTTAATAAGACTCCTATAGCACAAGAGTTAAAACCAAGAATCAACAAATGGGACGAATTCAAACTGAAAAAGTTTTTTCTCAGCAAGAGAAATAATATGTGAGGTGAATAGGGAGCCTACATCCTGGGAACCAATTTTTACCCCTCAAACTTCAGATAGAGCTCTAATCTCTAGAGTGTAAAAAGAACTCAAAAAGTTAAACAACAAAAAAGCAGATAACCCAATCAACAAATGGGCCAAGGACTTGGACAGAAACTTCTCAGAAGAGGACATACAATCAATTAACAAATACATGAAAAACTGCTCACCATCTCTAGCAATCAGAGAAATGCAAATCAAAACCACCCTAAGATACCATCTCACTCCAGTCAGAAAGGCAGCCATTATGAAGTCAAACAACAATAAGTGCTGGCGAGGATGGGGGGGGGGGTGGGGGGGAAGGTACACTCATACATTGCTGGTGGGACTGCAAATTGGTGCAGCCAATTTGGAAAGCAGTATGGAGATTCCTTGGAAAGCTGGGAATGGAACCACCATTTGACCCAGCTATTCTCCTTCTTGGATTATACCCAAAAGACCTAAGAAGAGCATACTACAGGGACACAGCCACATCAATGTTTACAGCAGCACAATTCACAATAGCTAGAATGGGGAACCAACCTAGATGCCCTTCAATAGATGAATGGATTAAAAAATGTGGCATTTATACACAACGAAATATTACTCAGCACTAAAAAATAACAAGATCATGGCATTTGCAGGGAAATGGATGGCAAAGAAGGCCCGGTGTGAGAAGGTGGCTGTAGGCAGAGCGGGACAGCCATTGCCAAGGAAGAAATGCTCATCCATGGGGAATACGGGTAGGCCACAGAAACGAAAGTTTCCTTTGCCGTCACATCAATAGGGGGACCTCTGAGGCTGCCACCACTTCTGGAACTGGCCTGTCCAGTCACCACTGAGGACCTGAACTGGGAGAAACAGAAAGCTCCGCAGCACATCCACTGCCTTCTGATGGGTGAGTCCCAGGCCATGTGGGACAGCTATACCATGCCCCCCAACCCCAGCCCATGTGTGGGCCCCTCTACCTGGGGAGGGGCCAAGCCTCTGGCACCAGTGGGCCTCAGCCAGACCTTGCCTTACCACCCCAGCACTGCCTCCCCGCCCAAAGTGGGTGGGCGCTGCTCTCTCCTCCCAGAGACACCCTCCTACCTCCAAACTTTGTGTCCCCCTCTTCCACAGCCTGCCAACTGTTCCTTGGCCTTTCCTCCCAGGCCCTCTCCCAGCATTTTGGCAGGCTTGGCTCTGCAGCCAGGGGCTCCCTTGGGGGGCCACCCACATGAACACCATTATGACTTCACAGTCCCCCTTCCCCCACATCTGGGGCCTCCATCTGACTCCAGTAGGAATTTCCTACTCTCTCACCAGGGCCCAAAGCCCAACAGTACTCACAGGGCCTCAGCAGTAGACAGCTCCAGTCTGCCACATTTTTTTTAAATTTTTACTTATTTTCTTTAGTCATACATGACAGAATGTGTGTGGGTGCTGACATGGGCCCCCACGGTGGGATTTCTACGTCTGTCAGCACCAAGGGCTGAGTGGGTTGGGCTGCCCAGGCTGGGGGGCCTGCTATCAATGGTGGGAATGGAGCTACCCCTGGACCTGGAGATCCCAGGTGTCCAAACTACTGACAGCTGGCAGAGGTGGGGGCTCTGGGCTTCTTCCTGTCAGAAACCCCAGGTGGGATGGTGGCTCCAGGGATGAGGGGCTTCTTCCCTCGGGGAGCGTGTTTAGGTACCTTTCAAGACGGCAGACTGAGGAATCAGACCAGAGACTCTGCGTCTAATAGAAGATAAAGTTGGTCCTCATCTTCATCTCGTGGGGGCAGGCCCCAAATTCCTTAATAAGACTCCTATAGCACAAGAGTTAAAACCAAGAATCAACAAATGGGACGAATTCAAACTGAAAAAGTTTTTTCTCAGCAAGAGAAATAATATGCGAGGTGAATAGGGAGCCTACATCCTGGGAACCAATTTTTACCCCTCAAACATCAGATAGAGCTCTAATCTCTAGAGTGTACAAAGAACTCAAAAAGTTAAACAACAAAAAAGCAGATAACCCAATCAACAAATGGGCCAAGGACTTGGACAGAAACTTCTCAGAAGAGGACATACAATCAATTAACAAATACATGAAAAAATGCTCACCATCTCTAGCAATCAGAGAAATGCAAATCAAAACCACCCTAAGATACCATCTCACTCCAGTCAGAAAGGCAGCCATTATGAAGTCAAACAACAATAAGTGCTGGCGAGGATGGTGGTGGGGGGGGGGGGAAGGTACACTCATACATTGCTGGTGGGACTGCAAATTGGTGCAGCCAATTTGGAAAGCAGTATGGAGATTCCTTGGAAAGCTGGGAATGGAACCACCATTTGACCCAGCTATTCTCCTTCTTGGATTATACTCAAAAGACCTAAGAAGAGCATACTACAGGGACACAGCCACATCAATGTTTACAGCAGCACAATTCACAATAGCTAGAATGGGGAACCAACCTAGATGCCCTTCAATAGATGAATGGATTAAAAAATGTGGCATTTATACACAACGAAATATTACTCAGCACTAAAAAATAACAAGATCATGGCATTTGCAGGGAAATGGATGGCAAAGAAGGCCCGGTGTGAGAAGGTGGCTGTAGGCAGAGCGGGACAGCCATTGCCAAGGAAGAAATGCTCATCCATGGGGAATACGGGTAGGCCACAGAAACGAAAGTTTCCTTTGCCGTCACATCAATAGGGGGACCTCTGAGGCTGCCACCACTTCTGGAACTGGCCTGTCCAGTCACCACTGAGGACCTGAACTGGGAGAAACAGAAAGCTCCGCAGCACATCCACTGCCTTCTGATGGGTGAGTCCCAGGCCATGTGGGACAGCTATACCATGCCCCCCAACCCCAGCCCATGTGTGGGCCCCTCTACCTGGGGAGGGGCCAAGCCTCTGGCACCAGTGGGCCTCAGCCAGACCTTGCCTTACCACCCCAGCACTGCCTCCCCGCCCAAAGTGGGTGGGCGCTGCTCTCTCCTCCCAGAGACACCCTCCTACCTCCAAACTTTGTGTCCCCCTCTTCCACAGCCTGCCAACAGTTCCTTGGCCCTTCCTCCCAGGCCCTCTCCCAGCACCTTGGCAGGCTTGGCTCTGCAGCCAGGGGCTCCCTTGGGGGCCACCCTCATGAACACCATTATGACTTCACAGTCCCCCTTCCCCCACATCTGGGGCCTCCATCTGACTCCACTAGGAACTTCCTACTCTCTCACCAGGGCCCAAAGCCCAACAGTACTCACAGGGCCTCAGCAGTAGACAGCTCCAGTCTGCCACCTTTTTTTTTAATTTTTACTAATTTTTTTTAGTCATACATGACAGAATGTGTGTGGGTGCTGACATGGGCCCCCACGGTGGGATTTCTACGTCTGTCAGCACCAAGGGCTGAGTGGGTTGGGCTGCCCAGGCTGGGGGGCCTGCTTTCAATGGTGGGAATGGAGCTACCCCTGGACCTGGAGATCCCAGGTGTCCAAACTACTGACAGCTGGCAGAGGTGGGGGCTCTGGGCTTCTTCCTGTCAGAAACCCCAGGTGGGATGGTGGCTCCAGGGATGAGGGGCTTCTTCCCTCGGGGAGCGTGTTTAGGTACCTTTCAAGACGGCAGACTGAGGAATCAGACCAGAGACTCTGCGTCTAATAGAAGATAAAGTTGGTCCTCATCTTCATCTCGTGGGGGCAGGCCCCAAATTCCTTAATAAGACTCCTATGGCACAAGAGTTAAAACCAAGAATCAACAAATGGGACGAATTCAAACTGAAAAAGTTTTTTCTCAGCAAGAGAAATAATATGCGAGGTGAATAGGGAGCCTACATCCTGGGAACCAATTTTTACCCCTCAAACATCAGATAGAGCTCTAATCTCTAGAGTGTACAAAGAACTCAAAAAGTTAAACAACAAAAAAGCAGATAACCCAATCAACAAATGGGCCAAGGACTTGGACAGAAACTTCTCAGAAGAGGACATACAATCAATTAACAAATACATGAAAAAATGCTCACCATCTCTAGCAATCAGAGAAATGCAAATCAAAACCACCCTAAGATACCATCTCACTCCAGTTAGAAAGGCAGCCATTATGAAGTCAAACAACAATAAGTGCTGGCAAGGATGGTGGTGGGGGGGGAAGGTACACTCATACATTGCTGGTGGGACTGCAAATTGGTGCAGCCAATTTGGAAAGCAGTATGGAGATTCCTTGGAAAGCTGGGAATGGAACCACCATTTGACCCAGCTATTCTCCTTCTTGGAGTATACCCAAAAGACCTAAGAAGAGCATACTACAGGGACACAGCCACATCAATGTTTACAGCAGCACAATTCACAATAGCTAGAATGGGGAACCAACCTAGATGCCCTTCAATAGATGAATGGATTAAAAAATGTGGCATTTATACACAACGAAATATTACTCAGCACTAAAAAATAACAAGATCATGGCATTTGCAGGGAAATGGATGGCAAACAAGGCCCGGTGTGAGAAGGTGGCTGTAGGCAGAGCGGGACAGCCATTGCCAAGGAAGAAATGCTCATCCATGGGGAATACGGGTAGGCCACAGAAATGAAAGTTTCCTTTGCCGTCACATCAATAGGGGGACCTCTGAGGCTGCCACCACTTCTGGAACTGGCCTGTCCAGTCACCACTGAGGACCTGAACTGGGAGAAACAGAAAGCTCCGCAGCACATCCACTGCCTTCTGATGGGTGAGTCCCAGGCCATGTGGGACAGCTATACCATGCCCCCCAACCCCAGCCCATGTGTGGGCCCCTCTACCTGGGGAGGGGCCAAGCCTCTGGCACCAGTGGGCCTCAGCCAGACCTTGCCTTACCACCCCAGCACTGCCTCCCCGCCCAAAGTGGGTGGGCGCTGCTCTCTCCTCCCAGAGACACCCTCCTACCTCCAAACTTTGTGTCCCCCTCTTCCACAGCCTGCCAACAGTTCCTTGGCCCTTCCTCCCAGGCCCTCTCCCAGCACCTTGGCAGGCTTGGCTCTGCAGCCAGGGTTCCCTTGGGGGCCACCCTCATGAACACCATTATGACTTCACATTCCCCCTCCCCCACATCTGGGGCCTCCATCTGACTCCAGTAGGAACTTCCTACTCTCTCACCAGGGCCCAAAGCCCAACAGTACTCACAGGGCCTCAGTAGTAGACAGCTCCGGTCTGCCACCTTATTTTTAATTTTTACTTATTTTCATTAGTCATACATGACAGAATGTGTGTGGGTGCTGACATGGGCCCCCACGGTGGGATTTCTACGTCTGTCAGCACCAAGGGCTGAGTGGGTTGGGCTGCCCAGGCTGGGGTGCCTGCTTTCAATGGTGGGAATGGAGCTACCCCTGGACCTGGAGATCCCAGGTGTCCAAACTACTGACAGCTGGCAGAGGTGGGGGCTCTGGGCTTCTTCCTGTCAGAAACCCCAGGTGGGATGGTGGCTCCAGGGATGAGGGGCTTCTTCCCTCGGGGAGCGTGTTTAGGTACCTTTCAAGACGGCAGACTGAGGAATCAGACCAGAGACTCTGCGTCTAATAGAAGATAAAGTTGGTCCTCATCTTCATCTCGTGGGGGCAGGCCCCAAATTCCTTAATAAGATTCCTATAGCACAAGAGTTAAAACCAAGAATCAACAAATGGGACGAATTCAAACTGAAAAAGTTTTTTCTCAGCAAGAGAAATAATATGTGAGGTGAATAGGGAGCCTACATCCTGGGAACCAATTTTTACCCCTCAAACATCAGATAGAGCTCTCATCTCTAGAGTGTACAAAGAACTCAAAAAGTTAAACAACAGAAAAGCAGATAACCCAATCAACAAATGGGCCAAGGACTTGCACAGAAACTTCTCAGAAGAGGACATACAATCAATTAACAAATACATGAAAAAATGCTCACCATCTCTAGCAATCAGAGAAATGCAAATCAAAACCACCCTAAGATACCATCTCACTCCAGTCAGAAAGGCAGCCATTATGAAGTCAAACAACAATAAGTGCTGGCGAGGATGGTGGTGGGGGGGGCGGGGGGAAGGTACACTCATACATTGCTGGTGGGACTGCAAATTGGTGCAGCCAATTTGGAAAGCAGTATGCAGATTCCTTGGAAAGCTGGGAATGGAACCACCATTTGACCCAGCTATTCTCCTTCTTGGATTATACTCAAAAGACCTAAGAAGAGCATACTACAGGGACACAGCCACATCAATGTTTACAGCAGCACAATTCACAATAGCTAGAATGGGGAACCAACCTAGATGCCCTTCAATAGATGAATGGATTAAAAAATGTGGCATTTATACACAACGAAATATTACTCAGCACTAAAAAATAACAAGATCATGGCATTTGCAGGGAAATGGATGGCAAAGAAGGCCCGGTGTGAGAAGGTGGCTGTAGGCAGAGCGGGACAGCCATTGCCAAGGAAGAAATGCTCATCCATGGGGAATACGGGTAGGCCACAGAAATGAAAGTTTCCTTTGCCGTCACATCAATAGGGGGACCTCTGAGGCTGCCACCACTTCTGGAACTGGCCTGTCCAGTCACCACTGAGGACCTGAACTGGGAGAAACAGAAAGCTCCGCAGCACATCCACTGCCTTCTGATGGGTGAGTCCCAGGCCATGTGGGACAGCTATACCATGCCCCCCAACCCCAGCCCATGTGTGGGCCCCTCTACCTGGGGAGGGGCCAAGCCTCTGGCACCAGTGGGCCTCAGCCAGACCTTGCCTTACCACCCCAGCACTGCCTCCCCGCCCAAAGTGGGTGGGCGCTGCTCTCTCCTCCCAGAGACACCCTCCTACCTCCAAACTTTGTGTCCCCCTCTTCCACAGCCTGCCAACAGTTCCTTGGCCCTTCCTCCCAGGCCCTCTCCCAGCACCTTGGCAGGCTTGGCTCTGCAGCCAGGGTTCCCTTGGGGGCCACCCTCATGAACACCATTATGACTTCACATTCCCCCTCCCCCACATCTGGGGCCTCCATCTGACTCCAGTAGGAACTTCCTACTCTCTCACCAGGGCCCAAAGCCCAACAGTACTCACAGGGCCTCAGTAGTAGACAGCTCCAGTCTGCCACCTTATTTTTAATTTTTACTTATTTTTATTAGTCATACATGACAGAATGTGTGTGGGTGCTGACATGGGCCCCCACGGTGGGATTTCTACGTCTGTCAGCACCAAGGGCTGAGTGGGTTGGGCTGCCCAGGCTGGGGGGCCTGCTTTCAATGGTGGGAATGGAGCTACCCCTGGACCTGGAGATCCCAGGTGTCCAAACTACTGACAGCTGGCAGAGGTGGGGGCTCTGGGCTTCTTCCTGTCAGAAACCCCAGGTGGGATGGTGGCTCCAGGGATGAGGGGCTTCTTCCCTCGGGGAGCGTGTTTAGGTACCTTTCAAGATGGCAGACTGAGGAATCAGACCAGAGACTCTGCGTCTAATAGAAGATAAAGTTGGTCCTCATCTTCATCTCGTGGGGGCAGGCCCCAAATTCCTTAATAAGATTCCTATAGCACAAGAGTTAAAACCAAGAATCAACAAATGGGACGAATTCAAACTGAAAAAGTTTTTTCTCAGCAAGAGAAATAATATGTGAGGTGAATAGGGAGCCTACATCCTGGGAACCAATTTTTACCCCTCAAACATCAGATAGAGCTCTAATCTCTAGAGTGTACAAAGAACTCAAAAAGTTAAACAACAGAAAAGCAGATAACCCAATCAACAAATGGGCCAAGGACTTGCACAGAAACTTCTCAGAAGAGGACATACAATCAATTAACAAATACATGAAAAAATGCTCACCATCTCTAGCAATCAGAGAAATGCAAATCAAAACCACCCTAAGATACCATCTCACTCCAGTCAGAAAGGCAGCCATTATGAAGTCAAACAACAATAAGTGCTGGCAAGGATGGTGGTGGGGGGGGCGGGGGGAAGGTACACTCATACATTGCTGGTGGGACTGCAAATTGGTGCAGCCAATTTGGAAAGCAGTATGCAGATTCCTTGGAAAGCTGGGAATGGAACCACCATTTGACCCAGCTATTCTCCTTCTTGGATTATACCCAAAAGACCTAAGAAGAGCATACTACAGGGACACAGCCACATCAATGTTTACAGCAGCACAATTCACAATAGCTAGAATGGGGAACCAACCTAGATGCCCTTCAATAGATGAATGGATTAAAAAATGTGGCATTTATACACAACGAAATATTACTCAGCACTAAAAAATAACAAGATCATGGCATTTGCAGGGAAATGGATGGCAAAGAAGGCCCGGTGTGAGAAGGTGGCTGTAGGCAGAGCGGGACAGCCATTGCCAAGGAAGAAATGCTCATCCATGGGGAATACGGGTAGGCCACAGAAATGAAAGTTTCCTTTGCCGTCACATCAATAGGGGGACCTCTGAGGCTGCCACCACTTCTGGAACTGGCCTGTCCAGTCACCACTGAGGACCTGAACTGGGAGAAACAGAAAGCTCCGCAGCACATCCACTGCCTTCTGATGGGTGAGTCCCAGGCCATGTGGGACAGCTATACCATGCCCCCCAACCCCAGCCCATGTGTGGGCCCCTCTACCTGGGGAGGGGCCAAGCCTCTGGCACCAGTGGGCCTCAGCCAGACCTTGCCTTACCACCTCAGCACTGCCTCCCCGCCCAAAGTGGGTGGGCGCTGCTCTCTCCTCCCAGAGACACCCTCCTACCTCCAAACTTTGTGTCCCCCTCTTCCACAGCCTGCCAACTGTTCCTTGGCCCTTCCTCCCAGGCCCTCTCCCAGCACCTTGGCAGGCTTGGCTCTGCAGCCAGGGTTCCCTTGGGGGCCACCCTCATGAACACTATTATGACTTCACAGTCCCCCTTCCCCCACATCTGGGGCCTCCATCTGACTCCAGTAGGAACTTCCTACTCTCTCACCAGGGCCCAAAGCCCAACAGTACTCACAGGGCCTCAGCAGTAGACAGCTCCAGTCTGCCACCTTTTTTTTTTAATTTTTACTTATTTTTTTTAGTCATATATGACAGAATGTGTGTGGGTGCTACATTAGATATGAGACAAGGGACTAGACACCAAAGAGGGTCTTTCGTCTTTAGCACAGGAAGCATGAGGTTGGCAGATAACAGTGATAGTGGTGGCTGCCATTTCTCCAATGTCTTAAAACCTGAATTCCCCACAAGGTTTTAGATAAACTTTAAGCATGTTCCCAGAGAGTTACATTTCCAGATTTCTGTCTCCCAGGAACTGTCTCCCAGGTTGATAAAGACAAAACCATTGTCCTTGTATTCATAGATAGAGAATTCAACAAAAATAGAAGCTATGAAACACAGAATTATAAAAGGCAACGGAGGTTAATGGTTAATATAATATAAATTTTAGGCAAGAAGATAACTTAGAGGAGATCACTCAATTTTTTTTTATTTGTATCTTTTTTTTTTTTTTTTTTTTTAGTTTTCGGGCGGACACAACATCTTCGTTTGTATGTGGTGCTGAGGATCGAACGCGGGCCGCACGCATGCCAGGCCAGCGTGCTACTGCTTGAGCCACATCCCCAGCCCCATCACTCAATTTTTGATCAGATCACCAGCTTAGATTTGAGACTCTCTTGTCCATCACAGCTTCTCTGAGAAGGGCTCTGAGATACAAAAGGATCTTGACTATAAAACAGAAAGACTTGGGCTAGGGCTGTAGCTCAGTGGCAGAGTGCTTGCCTAGCATGCGTGAGGCACTGGGTTCGATCCTCAGCACAACATAAAAATAAACAAATAAAGGCATTGTGTCCATCTACAACTACAAAAAAATAAAAATTAAAAAAAAAAAAACAGAAAGACTTGTAGGACAACAGACTTGATGCAATTTGGGCAAGTAGGTCTATCATATACTCCCAGGGCAGATACAAATTTGCATGGGAAGCAATACCACATTTCCCCTATGCTATCAATTAGGGCATAATGGACAAAATGTAAAGAATATGTACTGGGATCTGTCTGTCATCCGCAATGTTCATTTTGCAGATCCCCTGCACCCCCTGCCAACTATATCCATAACTCTTATCTCCAAGCTGTCCAGTTGTGCCTTTCTCCCTTCAGCATTGTCCTCTCTGCTCATCAGTGGCTCCTGATTTCATATGCTCAGAGAAAGCATGGGACTGTGGATGTATCCAGGAGGGTTCCAGGAGGAGAAGTGAGACTTAGTTAGCCCAGAGTGAGATGATTTACAGAACGTGCCCTGCAGATTAGACAACTGAGCACACCATGTAGGGTTTAGGCCACCATGAGGCACCACCTTCCAAACAACTCAACACTAAAAAAATAAAATAAGGAGAGAGGTAATGCTCCCTTTACCCCCACAACTTTCCTGTAATCTCAGAGAGTATCTTATTTTGTTTTGGGTTCTCTAATCTAGTGTCATTCAGAGACCCCCCTTCTACCTTAATTTTCTAGCAGATGAAATGTTTTCTTTCTACCTTCATTTTGATTCATTTCCCCCCTTATTTTTGGAAAATAAAATAAAATAAATGCCACAAACCCGTTCCCTGTGGTAACTTAGTTCTGATACTGCTTGCTTAAAATCTAAAAGGTCAGAAGGATGATTCTTTTCAATATAGCCGTCTTGTAATACAAAGGGGTCTGAGTTGAGATTTGGGATTAATTCCTCACGTTGCCTTTGAGGTTCTTTTCCTCCAACCTACAGAGATAGTGGCTAAGTGTTCTGAAATTTGGAGTAACTCTGAGAGCATCAGGGTCTTTGGCTGTGGCTGCCATTTGCTTCCCAATGAAAAAGAGCTCTAATAAAAAGTGCTTAATTTGCATGTCATTAGATGTTATCCTTTAAGGTAAAAATATAAAAATGTTTTTCTATTAATGACTTTTAAACCTACCTTTACCTTCCAATCTCTGTCCTTCCCCCTTCAAAATCTCAGTTTCTTTCCTTTTCTGAGGAAGCTGAGGGTTTTCAGGAATAGGGGATTTTAAAGTTGGAGGCTCTATATTCATATAGGTTAAGATTCTGGCCTCTTGGATCTAGTCCTAGTATGGTTAAACCAACTGTGAGATTGTGGGTGAGGTACTATGCCATCCTTAAACCTGTTTCCTGTTCTGTAAACTGAGAGCCTGGATTACCTGACCTCTTTTCTAGCTCTGGCAATGTATGATTCTCTAACAGAGAAGTCACGTCAAGTATCCATGCATTAGGAAGTGAAATATTCCTGCCCTTTACACCTCTCTGCACCACGTTAGAGAAGGTCCCCTGTAGATGCTTGCCTTCCTCCTGCAGGTTTAACTGAAGGGACAGGTGAGACCCAGTAGGAGGCCTTCCTTTAAGTGCCAAACCCTTTCTATTAAGAGGAAATTAATTGGTTGGGGTTGTGGCTCAGTGGTAAAGCGCTTGGCTAGCATGTATGAGGTACTGGCTTCGATTCTCAGCAGCTCATATAAATAAATAAATAAAGATCCATCAAAAACTAAAAAATTAAAAAAGAGGAAATTAAGTAAGGAGAGAATCTATACTCTGACCCCGAATCTTGATAAGACAAAAGGCAGGTATGGGGCAGGAAGGAGTTTGATAAGCATGCCCCATCTCAGATTGGGCACCCCCTCAACTTTGCCCTAGGGAGCCCCATGT
Source organism: Marmota flaviventris (assembly GCF_047511675.1). Taxonomy (NCBI): domain Eukaryota; kingdom Metazoa; phylum Chordata; class Mammalia; order Rodentia; family Sciuridae; genus Marmota; species Marmota flaviventris. The sequence continues at coordinate 55,584,511 of NC_092514.1, read as the reverse complement.
AAGCAGTAGCTGCTAATCTAACATAACTGTGTAGATGGAATGAATAGAGCAAAGGACATGTAAATAATCCACAGCATTGACTTCAATATCCAATCAATGCCCACACACTCACTATTTTCTCCTACTTTAGGCCTATAGGTACATATAAGAAGCCACAATGGCAAGGGACAAACTATTTCTGTCTTCCTCCTCCCCAAAGTCGAAAAGAAGAGACAGTGAGACAGGAGCTACTTGGCTTCCTATAAATTGTTTTGTCCTTCCTCACAGCTGCAATCAGAAGCTAAGGGCTCCCGCAGGCCTTGTTCTGATCTGCTGCAGGCGATGGAGGGTTTTTGAAACGGAGAGGACTTGGCTGCAGCCCCGTTTCAGCTGCCGCTGGGGCTGTCTAATGGGCTCATTCGGGAAGACCCCCGCCTGCCGTACTAAAGAGTCCCCTGCCGACCCCCTCCCTAGTCCCAACCCAATTAATAAATGGGGGCTCCCACTTTATGGCTCTAGGAGCAGGAACCAGAGATGCAAATGACCCCCAGGGAGGGACAGGAAAAGGCCTTCCAAGAATCAAGCCAGAGAATTGTGCATCCACAGGCACATGCTGCCACAGGCTAGTCATATCCCATTTTCAAGGCATTAAAGGGGAAGAAACTGACAGACAAAACCAAAAAACTGAATTTTCTTTCCCAGATCCAAAGTTGACTAGCATCCTTAAAAGTTTGTGGGCACACCCCAGCAATGGGACTCTCTTGTCTGGTTCTCCACCCTGAAATGGGTGGGGTGCAGGTTACCATCTGGACACAGTACATGCTCCACGGTTCTCCAGGGACAGGGCCCCTTCTAGACTCTGCAACACTGAAGACAGGCACACCACATCAGTTGGCTAATAAACACTTATTCCTTAAAAACAAAGCTGTCTCTTACCAAGCTTCCATCATTATCAGCAGCACAAATGTGTCCTGGGATCATCTGGAGGCCATCTTTGTCTCTCCCCTCACATCTAAACTTTGAGCAAGCCTAATTCCTATGGACCACCCCCTTCCATTTCTTCTGATTCCCCCTTTCCTAGTCTACTGTAGGCTTTACTGCCTCAGGTATGGGCAATAACAACAATATTCTACAGAACTCTGCAGTTGCAAAGTCCTTGGAATAATTTTTCATCTCATCATGCTCACTTCTGTTACTGCTTACCAAACCAAATTTCAACTCCTCATACAGAGGGACTGGGACATTTGCCTAGCATGTATCAGGCCCTGGATCCCCTGCACAAAACAAACAAACAACAAAAAACCCACACAGCTCCAATTCCTCAATTCAGGCCAAGAAAATTGCACCTCCAACTTCATTTCCTAACACCCTTTCCTGTACCATCCTAGGTCAATTCATGTCCCTCTGCCCAAAATACATTTCCATAAGTCTCCTCCCTCTGTTCACCTTTCTCTCACTTTCAAAGAATTTTTTCTTATTAACGCCACTTTTTCTAATTATTTGATTTGGCTTCCTCTTTGTTAGTATACTCTTACTTTATAACTTGACTTAATATGCTAACTTAAAAATATAGATTCCCCACTCCTGTCCCAGGCATAAGACTCATCTCTCATACTAGGCTCAGAAGCTTCCTAAAAGTGAGACCTCCCTTCAACCTCCTCCCACCCCTAGATGTACTTACTCAAGACATAACTCTGCTAATGATATTACCCCTCCCCACTGAAGCAGTCTCCATGGTATAACTCTTGGGATATTATACCAAACAACTAAGAGGAATGCAATCTAAATCTGTCTGTTTTCAGACTCCCACCTGCCCCAAAATTAACACTTTTCAAAATCACAAATTCAATTTCATGACTTCAAAATGTTATAAACAAAAATCGGGGGGAAAAAAGCACAGTCACCAAATGAATTTATTTCCTTGATTCATAGTGTATAAACACTATTTTCCACTATTTTCTCTGAGGACGCCTTAGGATTAGAAGCCTTATTTTGTTCTCTAAGATTAAATCCTATATTCTTGGGTCATGACTTGACTTTCTAGAATGAAAATCAATCTCAGTGCCAAAAGTAATCTTGCTCCCTATCACACCTGCCTCTGATTCATTGTATAGTCTCTAGGAATGGAGAAGTTATTTACCTTTCAATTGTCTGGTTCCTTAGATTAACCTCAATCTCAAATGCTGATTCTTCATTTCCTCTAGGTTAGTCCTGTGTGGTTAGAAAGGAAAAAGTGGTCTACCACTTCCCTTTATCTCCTACATATTGCTCAGGACAATAAGAGGGATGGATGTCTTTTCTTTCCAGCCCTTGGTCTCAAGGTGCCTAAGAACCAAGACAGTAATTTACTAAGTAAAGCCCTTCAAATATCCAATCAATGCCCACACACTCACTACTGTTTTCTCCTACTTTAAGCCTATAGATACCTGTAAGAACCCATAGTGGCAAGAGACACACCATTCCTGTCTTCCTCCTCCCCAAAGCCAAAAAGAAGAGACAGTGAGACAGGAGCTTGACACATGGTAATACTTAAGGTTAGTTCCCCTTTTCTTCCTTCTTTCTCCCAACACCAGTTTCTCCACCTTTCTAAACTTTTTTTACTGGCCAAAGATGGCATTGAACTAAACAAACTAATGTCCTTTTGTAGCACAAACATTCTGGAACTCCAGTTCACAAATTCTGGTTTGTCTGCTCTTCTATGCACTGCCCTCATTCATCTAAAATAAGGGAAGAGGAATAACATTAGTTTCTAGATTGACATAAAATACATAAATCTACTTGGAGAGTTTTAAAACTTGAAAAACACAATTTTATCATGTTCTTTCCTTCTTACTCCTTATCCTCTTCAACTATGTAGCTAACAGTGCTACACAAATGTATCATAAGTTATTTGCTTAATATTGTTTACATTCTCTAGCCTCTGTAGAAAAAATGTCTTCAAATTATGGCCCAGCTTAAGGGTTCTAAGCCCATCCTCTAACCCTAAAGGTAATACTCCTGTGAATCAAGGGAAACTCTTTACTCACAGAGATGCCTTAATGGAACCTCACTGGAGTAAACTGTGAACCTCTAGAGCAATCATCCCCTAAATTTCACTAGCCCAACCATAATTTTTCTTTCCATCTCATATTCCTCTCTCTTTCTGCAACCTGGCTACCAAATTGCTCTAATTCTCCCTTCTTACCCTTATTTCTACCTCCTTATATGGCTTTATTTTATGTGACCTTGATCCTCTAAAAGAAATCACAAATATTGGTGCAAAGTCAATCTCAGAAGTTCCTGAATTAATCAGAGACCAGGCTCCTAAACTTTCTAAAAGCTTTAAAACTTATCCTGTTTTTCTCCAGGCAGGAAAGCATTTAAAATTGCATTAGCATGGTACAGTTAGTTTTTTTTGTCCACAAGGTGATCCTTACATCAAGGGTGTTGCTCATCAAGTATAGTTGAAATTCTAAGACACAGGATGGAGAGACAACCCCATCAGATAGCCCCCTCAGGTAGAGAAAAGACACCCTCCAAGATCCAGGCTTTGTTCTTCACTTAGCTTGCATCACTACATTGTAATCTTTTTAAAGGCTTCTTCATGCTGCCCTCCCTCAAGGAGGCATAAAATAGCCCTTATTCCTTTGGAACTATCAACACTCTCTTTAGTTTACAACTATGCCAGAGCAAGACATCAAAAATCTACTTCTAGATCCTAGGGAACCTATATCTAAATGAACTTATTTTATGGCTATATCTTCTCATGCTTCTCTAGAGAAGCATGCTGTAAAGCTAAGGACTGTATGATGAGAAGCCTTCACCAATAATTATCCTTCTAGAGGGTATTAAGGACTAACATCACATTAGCCTCTTTATTGCAAACTTGGACGACTAATTTTTGAAATAAGAGATATGAGAGCCATCCAGTGGTCAAAACATTTTGGCATCCAAGTGATTAATCACCGGGGGCGGGGGGGAGGACAACCCTGCAAGCCTTATCTACGTTTTCTTGGATACCAGAACTCTTTTTTGACCAAGCTTTACTTCCCACAGACACCATCTGCAACTGAACTTAGAAATGTTACAAGCAGAAGCAACAATTTCAGGATAAGGGAGAAGAGGATGAAGAAGTGAAGGTTCAAAGAGGGGAAGCAGGAAAACTGAAAGGACTCTCTGGCTTCCATGACCAGAAAAACAATCTCCTTTGCCCGACATAACATGAATTAAAAGTTCCTTTCATAGCTCTTGGCAATAAGAACATATGGTTATTTTGCTTTTGTACCTCCTACCCCATAAGTTGAGGATCTGAATAGACCTTTGTCTTCTGAATCACCTCTAAAGGCATTTCAAAATGATGAAACAAGCGCAGCGGCAAACTCCTATAATCCTGGGTACTCAGGAGGCTGAGATAGGAAGATAGCCCGTTTGAGGCCAGCCGGGACAACTTAGCAAGAACTTGTCTCAAAAAAAAAAAAAAAAAAAAAGAAAAAGAAAAAAGGAGAGCTGAGCATGTAGCTCAGTGGTAGAGCACCTGAGTTCAATCCCCAGTATCATCAAAAAGCCAAAAGCCAAAACCAAAACTGAGACAACTATAATTAAATACCCAGCTGGGTTAAGTAATCAATACCTATGGTAGCTGTTCATCACTCTAGTTGGATGGTGAGTAGAAAGAAAACAAGAAGAAAAAAAAAAAAAGAAGTGGGTGAATAGGTGAGAAACAGCCACCTACAGTGAGAAGTGGTAGAGTACCCCAATGACTCCTTCAGGTGTCATACTCCCGTAGTCTTCCAACCCTGGCTGAAGTAATCTCCGATTTAAGAGTGTTCACAAGGCAGTTGAAACACTAGAGGGATTCCTACAGATGAGAAATGCCATACACAGGATAATGAAATCTTCCAAAGTGTCCAGGAATGCTCACCTTGCCTCTCAGAAAAACAGAACACTTGGCAGTCCCTCTCCCTTGGAATGGTAGAGTATTTCCTCATTGAGGAATTCCCCATTCCATTCCACTCAGCCCTTGAAAATGATTATGCTGTGAAGTCACTCAAAAGCTAAAAAAGAGCCAAGTTATAGAGTAATCTTTAATAATAAAAACAAAAATTCCAGTTTAGCATCACTGTTAACTTCTTTGAGGCCCTGGCTTTATCATACTAAGGATGCTTGTCTGGGAGAATTGTGCCTAAGAAACTGAGATACTGAAAAGTATGGTTTCCTAATCAGAAATGACTTTGAGTATGATAAAGAAAATGTCCAGGATAGTTAGGATCAATTTTTAGGCACAGATTTGAAAAGAGAGCCACTGCTATAAAGTGGGAACAATACGAGTTCACATCCCTAGTCACGAACTTGTAACTTTATATATATATGACATAAAACTGGGCTGGGGCTGTAGCTCAGTGGCAGAGCGCTTGCCTAGCATGTGTGAGGGTTGATCCTTAACACCACATAAACAAATAAAATAAAGACATTCTGTCCATCTACAACTACAAAGAAAAAAAAAAAACATGTAAAACTAATTCTTTTTCTCTGGAGACTAAACAGAACACCTAATTCCAGAAACAGGAACAATCTGAGCTCTCCAATCTCCTGGGTAAAGAGGACATGACTTAGTCCAAAGGCAAGGCAACACCAAAAACTGAAGATTCGAAAACAGGCTGGCAACCCATATCATCGGCTATTTTTAATTTCAACTTGCTCCTAACTCCCCTTGTTCTAGGGTGTTCCTTGACCTTGTACAACTTGCTCACCCCACTTACAACTTCCAGATACTCATCCTCCCTAATCCTTTCTCTTGATGAATTCTATCTGCTGGCTACCTACTTGTCATAACTAGCAGGATTGTAGCACAGGAGAAAATTTATCCTCAGTCTTCTAAACCATTAAAGGGAAAGGAAAATAATTCTCTCTTCAGGTGGAGATAGGAAAAATCTTACAAATAGAATTGCTTTTTGGTATTGGGGATTGAACCCAGGGACACTTAACCACTGAGCCACATCCCATCCCTTCTTTTGAGACAGGGTCTTGCTAAGTTGCTTAGGGTCTAAGTTGCTCAGGATGGCCTCACTTGAGATCCTCCTGCCTCAGCCTCCCGAGTTGCTAGGATTACAGGCATGAGCCACTTGGTTTTTGAAATAATAGGGACTTTAACCTTTAAACAACATTGATTCACTTTCTGGATTGGCAGGCATTGGGAAATCTCTGGGTATACTAATGCCCATGCTGACCCTGCTCTATAACATTGTGGGAACTGGGTTTGGGTGGGATGGTGGAGAGCCTGGTTTAAGAGATTATTCTTTGGATCTAAACAGCTTCTTACCAACTTCCCTCGATGACTATTGAGCTCAAACCCACTTACCTCTCCTGTCAGGAGGAGTCAGGGTACATGAAGCTCAACTCTTTTGATGGCTGGGTGCCACCAATATTTGTGTAACTGTTTAGTTCTATTTTTTTTATAAGTCAGGCCTTATGGATTTCCCTATTTATTTTTTTTATTCTCTAGTTTCTAGTCTAGTGTTTTCAAGCACCTCTTCAAAAACTCTGAGAAAGTTTTTTGGTAGCTTATGAAATCAATAGTGTTTTTGAGACAGAGAACCTCTAAGATAAAGTGGAGGTAAAAATGTCTTTTATACACAATTAGATATGCTCAGAAGGTACAGAAATTAGAAGTAAATGCAATGGAGCAAAAGTGGTATAGTAACAGGAAATATTTAATTTTCCAATCTCCACTTTCCATTTTTATAAACTGAAAGAAAAAAATTTAATATATTACAAAATATCTGTACATAGACAAGGTACACCCGATGGGGGGCAAAAACAAGAGAGAGGAATACAGTGTCAGGAACCTATAAATCAGGGAGAATGAGGTGGCAACTGACACTTTACTGATGCAGCATTCTCTCTCAAAACCTGCTGGTAACCATTTAGCACTGTAACTATATATGCATATTATATATACACACACACATACAAGTGGTTGGGTGATGTCTATGGCATAAGCTAACAGAAGTCCTACTTACAGATTTGTGCTAACTGCCCTGGCTTTAAACATTTAGATCTGATGATGTTTTCAAATCCTTATGTTTCCTATGGACAGTTGAAGAAAAAACTAAAGCAACTGGGTCAAGCAAATTTGTTTTCAAAATCATGGTCATACCAGTTTTGCCTCTCATTCACGAACAGAATCAGATTTCTCATCTGTTCAAAATAATGTATTTAATAGACTTAATATCTTCCACGGTACAATAGTTAAGACAAAACCAAAACCACTTTTGAATGGAATTAATCGGATTTGTAACTTTCCAATAGTCAAGTTGAAATTCAGCCAAACCTTTACTTCCATCATGTTTATAGATAAAATAAGCTGAAAAATTACGAAATACCTTTTCTTCCTTCACACAGATTTCCAGGATATTTAAGTGAGATCTTTTCCCCCTCTGCTTTCAGAAATAGTCAAAACTTCCCAAACTTTTTTTTTCCCTCCATTTTAAAGGTCAGACTCCCAAAATGGGGGTGGGGGTGAGATGGGACCATACATACACATACATTCACACACATACACCCACCCCCTTCCCTAGCAGGGATGGGGGAATGGAAGCTTAAGTATATTATTCAGAATATTTGGCATAATTAAAAATAAGGAGTGGGAGAGGGGAGGGAAAAACATTATTGGTGACTGCTGATAACCAAAATACAATGAAAAATATACTTTTATTCATATTCAATGGGAAAACAATTCTGTTTTCACTGAACAGATACTTTAAAAAGTATCCCAGGCTCAGCTTCTTTAATCAAAAACAGGGGAGGGGTGACCAATACCTCAAATTCAAATATTCTAAAATACAAATGCCCATGTCTGAAGACTAAGAAGTCAACAGACAGAAGGTTTAGATGAATTTTTAATGCAATTTACTGATAGTATATCAGTGTGCCTAGCAAATCTAATTTGACACACTGGTATAAACGCCACTAAACCAAAAAGGCTAGAAGGTTCTCTTATTAATCAATGTTTGGCCCTGAGGGCAAGGCCAGACCAAAAACCAGAGAATAATAAACAAATACACACACCAACATCTATCTTTTCAGTAACAGGAGGAAATAATCTTCATGTAAGTATCTGAAGAGGGTTCTTTTTTCATTTCTTTAAAGTTTTTTAAATTAATGCACCTTTCTGTCATAAGTAGATTTTATTTTTTAATATAAGAACTTGGCATTGAAACATGAAACTTCACTTGAGCTTTAAACTATTCTCCAAGATTCGAAAGAATGTTTGCCTTTTCTTTGTAAAAAGGGACTAACCTATATTTCACGAAGGTCTAAGTCTGTGCAGATAAATTATATGACATGTATCTGTTTTTAAAACACTCCATATGCTGGTACTCTTAGAAATGGAAGCCAGAATGAGATGCCTCCCAAGTTATCCAACCCTGAGAGTTTTTTTCTTCCATTTCCTGTTTATATGATAAGGCAAAATTATTGCCAGGAAGTTACATTTTAACCTTTTTACCAAAACCAAAACCAAAATCAAATCTCTCTGGAAGAAAATCCCTAAATAATTGGAAGGATATACATGCTGGGATGTGTACATGTCAATACTGTTTTTTTCTTTCTTTTTTTTTTTTTTCACGATATGTTGTTTTTAAATTATTTTTTAAAAAAGGTATCAGGTGTTGATGTATCTTCAAAAAAATACCACCCTAAACTAGGTTACATTTCCATGTATTTTCAGGGCTTTTTCCCCTTTTTGACAATATCACAATGCTCTGTTTGAAACTTTTTTTTTCTTTTTTGACATAAAAATATATGTGTAAACAATAAACTAACTGCTCTCATTAGCCCTCTAGGTATATGGAGGCATCATCTTTATAACCACAGCTCAGAGCAATGTCCTAGGCTATCCACATTTACAAATCAATTTCCCCATCAGAACATGTTTTTTAAAAAAAAAAAAAAAAAACCAAAACATTTTGGAATTGAAGAGTTACAGAGAACAATGTAGGAGTTTGAATTTCCTTTCCTTTATTAAAAAAAAAAAAAAAATTCCAGGTTCTTGGGCATCTCAACGATGTTTTTTCCAAACAAATGCCTCAAAAACAGAGGAGGATGGAGAAGGTAGAGAAGGAGGGGCCAGAGAGGGAGAGGTAGAGACAAGAGATGGAGGGAAAGAAACTGGGCAAGTTTACCTACTTGCCCCCAAATGCCACTTTCTACAACCTGCTTTATGTGCAGGGAAAGGGGCATATCTTTTGTCAAAGTGTAATAAACTTTAAGGATGAGTAATTTACTTGGAAAAAAGATACGGTCAAGATGCTCAATTGTGGGGGAGAGGGGTGTTCACTTAAAAGCAAAAATAGTGAGATGTGGAGAGGAAGGAAACATTTATTTAAATCAGCCAGACCACTGTTTTCCTTCTAGCAAAAGCCTAAGAACAGTTCAAATTTTGTGAACACTATTCTCTTTAAAGGGGAAAAAAATCTAAATTAAAATTCAAAAGAAAGAAACCATTTAAAAAAAAAAAAAATCCAACCAACCAAAAATCCCAAAACTTTAAAAACCAAAGAGAGCCTCTCCTGAGCCATCTCAAAACAAACTGTTCTCTCTTCTGCTCAAGAAATGCAGGCAATAAACTAATATAACCTTGACTTTTCAATTTAATGACCCTCTCCATATTCTCTACTGTATCTCCTAGGCAGAGTTGAAGTACATGTTCTGGCTATAACCCATCCAGGGGGAACTGATGCCCACATCATTATTTGTAATTCGCCTGCTAATAGCAAGTGAGCAAGGAATACAACGGACAGCTTTGCAGTAGCCAAATGCAGATGATTACCTCACTCTGGCAAGTGATTTCATTAAAGGTTCAGAGGACTGGATGAAAAGATGGATAGGGAAGGAAACTTTCAGAACACTGAAGTTTCTGGGTTAGTAAGGAACTCCTCTCCCTCTTCCCCCTCTTGGTGGGACTCTTGTAGGTCCCCGATAGAGTTTTCCATAAGTAGAAGACTGAGTTGGGGCCCCCCAGTGAAGGCTTGCTCCTGAGCTGCTGGCCCCAGTGGTTCCTGGCCCCAGCTCCCCATAGTTTTGTAATTTGGTCTCTGCATGTACCACAGAGTTGCTGCTTCCCTCAGCCTTCAGGAATGGTTGCCCGACCACCGAGTGTAATGCTATGGGAACCCTGGCAAAACGGAGGTCCTGGTCCCCTGGGAACTGCACTGACCCTGTGCCCTGGTAACTGCTGGACTCCCCAAGGTGGCTCACAGAGCCTGAGAAGGTCCTGTTCTTCACCAGGGTCTGGACCAAGGATTCTGTCAAGGCTGGACCAGAGTTGCGTTCATCAGTGTCAGTGGCACTGAAACCTGTTTCAGGCCCATCAGTGTTTCCGTAAGTCCTGTTTGGATGGGGTCGGGTGGAGTACTCCATTGGTCTCAAGGCCTGGTGCTCATGTGGCAGGTGGCCAGGAGGCTCTGCTTCAGGCTGGGATAAAAGTTGCAGCAAGGCGGCTGTCACGGCGGGGTTCAACTCCTGGGGGGCGCTGGAAAGATCGCCTTCAACCAGAGGGGGTGGAGGTGGCGGCGGTGGAGGTCCAGGGGGTTCAGGGGGCCTCTTCTCTGGTGGAAGAATGTGAGGAGGACATGCTGTGGAAGGGTTACTTCTTTTAAACACCATCTTAAAAATCACATGTGATTATAAACACAAACACACACTCAAGCACACACTGACACACACTGCCCAACATAAACAAATATCAATACAAGTAACCAGATATATAAAGAATAAAATTTTGGGATCAGGGAATTGCAATTTATAAATAAAATCAAGTGATTAAAAGTAAAATAGATGCATTTTGGCCTAAACAGTTGGTATAAAAAGATCATGTTTCGAATGATTGTCCTGATTTTTGTCTGAGATTTCCTCCATTTCCTTCCTTAAAGAACTGTTCTAATATGTAGACTGTTGGCAGCCTCCCCATCCCTTTTTGTTGTTAGAGCAAAACATTATTGAAAATAAACCAGTAAGAAAGATTAGAGGGAACAATATACATGCTGTGGTCACATTTCTAGGACAAAATCTTGCTGTACAACAGAGACCTTGCATGGATTTGGCTAATACATTTATAAAACATTTGATGATATAAGGTTAACCTGAAATAGAACTTAAAAAATATACAGGAGAAAAGAAATAACGTGAAACTTCTCATTACCATCATGTGTAAAAATACACTTGCTTCTTCAAACTTTAGTTACCTCTCCTCAAACTCATATCCTCAAGAAAGGGATATTAATCACCACACTGCCATTCAGTTTACTATGTTACAGTTATTATGAAGACTAAAGTACTCTATCATAATTTTCTATTTTGTTTTCCTACCTTCAAGATTTTTTCCATGCTATGAAAAAAATCACTACAGCCGTGTCATGCAGAATGGGTTGCTAATAAACACCTGTTTATCCCAGAGACAGTCAAGAACTTAGTATTGATACTACACTCCATCTTTAGAAAGGTCTTTGTATTTCCTAAATCATTTCCCCAGACTTTATTTTTTCTACTGGTGTTTAAATTTGCCTAAGAAAGGCAATCATTTGTCTGATAATGAACTCCTGCCAAGGAGTTTTTTACCAGAGGAGACTGGTAAAAAATCATGTGAGTTTGAGGACATACAAAACCCTAATAAGAAGTATAGTCAGAACAGTGCCTTTGGAAAATTGGAAGTCACTCTGCTGAAGAAAAGGTTTAATGTTTTGAATATCTTCCAATGACCAATTTTTCTTTTTTCCCATGATAGCATGTTTTAAAATATCCATAAAATAATTCATTCATTATCTGAACTAGTGATATAAAGTCATTAGTCAAAAACTGTTTTTAGTTATAAGCAGATATTTTCATATTTACCTTGATTATATTTTGTAAATACAATCAGGAAACAAGTCTGCATTCCATAAGCATGCAGATGAATGCACTCTGAAAAAACTACAAAAATTTTAAGGTTGTGCAGTATTAGGATGAAGTCAGGTGCTATATGTAACATACAAGCAGGATGACCAACTGTCCCAGTTTTCTTGGGAATGAGGGGGTTTCCAATTGATTGTTAAAAATGAGGACAGAACAGGGATGAGTTGTTCACCTTATATGCAGCACCCACAGTGTTACTTGTTGACTGGCTGGTTGACTAGGTGGCAGGGGAAAATGAATCTGAGGAAAGTATTAGCCATGGGAAATCCACAAATTGGAAAGCAGATATCCTGAAAAAAGGTGGGCTAAAGGTAGTATAAGCATCCATGGTTTTAGAGCCTTTTGATGTCAACACTACATCTCTCTCCACATAAGAATATCAACAACACTTTTTTTTTTTTTGGTGGGGTAGGCAGGGGGGAGTACTGGGAATTGAACCCAGGGGCACTCTGCCTCTGAGCTACATCCCTAGACATTTTTATTTTTCTAAGTTGTTGAAGCTGACCTTGAATTTGCAATCCTCCTGCCATGGCCTATTGAGTCACTTGCTGGAATTAAGTTGTGTGCCACCATGCCAGGCAGAACCCTTTTTAAAAGTATTTTGAGACTCTACATGGACTGTAATACTGCTTTTTGTTATTGTTGTTATTTTTAAAAATTTTTTGTAGTTGAAGATAGACAGCATGCCTTTATTTTAGTTGCTTACTTTTTGTTTGTGGTGCTAAGGATCAAAACCCAGTGCCTCACACATGCTAGGCAAGTGCTCTGCCACTGAGTCACAACCCCAGCCCCCTCCCCCGCCCCCAAACGCTTTTTTTTTTTTTAATACTAAGAGCAAGCAACTTTAAAAATGCATAATTGCAAAAGTGGACAAATTTAAATTATATTTTTTCCCTATTTTTTTTGTAGTTGTAGATGGACAGAATGCCTTTATTTTACTTGTATATGATGCTAAGGATCGAATTCAGTGCCTTGCACATGCTAGGCAAGTGCTCTGCCACTGAGCCCCAGCCCTAAACTTATATTCTTTCAGCTATTCCATTTTTCATATTTAAACTTTGCCTTTTATATATAGTCTAATTGCTTCTCAATAGAACTAATTTGGAGGCTCAAATTCTTTCACATAAATAAAATGAAAATTCTATTTCAAAGTAACAAAGCACATGGATTATGAAGAACTATTTAATAAAATTCATAAAGGAATTAAAAATAAAGTACAAATTACAAATCATATTGTTCTTAAAGTGTTAATGTTGCCAATCCCTAAGAGTTCCATACTAATGGAGGGAGGTTTAAAATAAATATAAACTTCTTGACTCATTAAATTAAAACCATTACCTTTTCCCAACAAATAGATTATAAACAGTAACCAAACTGATAGGTGTCAACTTCTCTGGTTTATACAGTCTGCCCTCTGGTGGAAGTGCTAATGAACAGTGAAATGGCCAAATAAGAGGCATCTGGAGAAATAAGAACAGGGAAGACATGGTAGAGACAAACTGAATAATCAAGGGGTGACTACAATAATTATTTGTGGCATTTTTTCTACTCTATGAGATGTAAATCCAACAATTTCTGACCATAGGCCAGGTCTTAATTTTAGTTCAATTTCATCATGTGGTTGATACTTTGTTGGCTCAATTCTGGGTAAATTTCTTTCAATCATTACATTAATTTGACCTACTTTTTCAGGTCTTTTGATTTGAGCTGAATTTTAGGGGAGGTGTGGTGGGGAATTCAGAACCTGAGAGATGAGCAAAGAAGCCTGATTTTTTTTTTTTTTTGGTACAGAGATTGGACCCAGGGGCACTTAACCACTGAGTCTTATCCCCAGCCCTTTTTATCTTTTATTTAGAGTCTCACTGAATTGCTTAGGGCCTCACTAAATTGCTGAGGCTGGCTTTGAACTTGTGATCCTCCTGCCTCAGCCTCCTGAGCCGCTGTATTACAGGCATGTACCACCATGCTTGGCCCTAAGAAACCTGCTTAGTTCTAGACAGCTTTGTCCAGTTACTCCATGTCTTGGAGTCTCTTACAATTGGAATAAAAAATAAAACAAATATTTGGAATCATGACACAGTGGAAAAATGAATAAAGAAGTATGAGTACATGAGTTCTAGTTTTTGCCTCTCCCAATAATCAGCAGAGGAACCATAGGCGGATTTATTTAAACTCCCTGGAATGCAGTTTTCCTATCCGTAAAGTAAGGGATTAATTTTATTATCTTCCAGTTTTAAAAATCTTTACATATGAAAAATAGTTTATATTTTTGATCTCATTCCAGTGAAAATAAAGCATATACTTTCTGCACAATCCCATATGAAATGTGAATGCAGGACCCTAAAGTTGAAGGTTAGTATATCTCTTCAGCCCTGGTGCCTCTTCTTATTCCCCAAATCATGGGGTCTTCATGGACAGTGAAAATTTCCAAAAAGTTGAAAACACTTTCAGAAGTAAGATTTTGCAAATAGACTGTAAATCAGAATTGATTAGAGAATTTAAACTTCTTTTCCCTCTAAAAAATTGCATTTTGTGGTCATCAAAGTGTAACATTCCCTTTTTCACCCCACCCCCTCCCCTATAATGCTCACTTCCTGATCTGGGGTCCATTCCATCGTCTCTTTCAGGAACACAGATTTAAAGGAACATTTTTATATGCTATTTTTTGGGTAAAGGAAATGTATGGCATTAAATAACAATCTATTTAGAAGTATTCCCAACTTATTCTTCAGGAAATTAAAATGATATTTTATTAGGGTTTTCTTGTCTGTATCTTCCAGGTAAGACTTGTATCCAGCATCCACTCCACTAGAAGTAAAGAAGTACAAACTGATAATGGTTTGTTTGGAAGTTAGATTTTCCAGGAAAAGCTGGCCATCATACACACAGTGGTTCAAGATCCATCACTAGCTATGGTTGTGGTTTTCTTGGGAAGAACATGGGGGACTTTACTTACCTACATCCTAGGAAGTAGAAAAACAATATCTGCAAGGTGCTTTGAGAAACTTTGAAACTTAAATAAAAGAAGCTGGATAAGAAATACATCATTTGGTGCTATGTTCTCCTGTAGACTAGGTTACAGAAAAACTGAAACTGATGCCTTTGATGTGAAAAAGAAAATGTTAAAGAGATTTTTAAGAGGATCAACAGCACCTGAACTCAATGAGATTCATGACCGGTCTGTTTACCTGCTGCCTCCTCCTGTGGCATTGTGGGAGTTCTTCGGGGCCCCTGTGGCCCACTATTCTTGTCACTGTTGTTTTCCTCCAGGTTGCCTGCTGGCTCCTGGGTTTTCATCAGCTGACTCAAGAGAACTGCCAACATATTCTGCATGTCAGCTGGTGTGCTTGAAGCTTCAGGGGTTGTCTGTTCTGTTGAAGGCAGGACTATAGAAGTAGGGGGTGCCTCTTTCAAAGACTCCTCTGGGGCTATGGACTCTGAGTCTTGCTGCTGGGAAGTGGCTTCTGTCAGGGCACTGATAGACTGGTTCAGGGCTTCCAGCTGCTGTTGCATCTCTGGGTTGGAGTGGATGTTAAGCAGCTGTGCCATCTGAGGGATGCTCAGGTCAGTTTGGCTCTGTAGCAGGTTCAATAACACTGCCAATTCACTTTGATTCAGCTGCTGTGTGATGTCACCAAGGCCTGTGGGGAGAGAGTAGAGCCAGTGTAAGAGAAGACAAGGATCAATTTAAGGCAGACAAGGGCCCTCTGCCTTCTTCAATTGGCAAAGTGAACTATAATATTCAAGAAATAAAGTTTCATTTTGAAGTCTCATTTTTCATGCCTTGAACTGTCATGATATAATTTGTCATTCTTATACTTTGGCTTAAATAAACAAGGATTAACTAAAACATATCTGTATTATGCGTAAAAGTTATTTCATTTTTTTAAAATATTTATTTTTTAGGTGTAGATGGACACAACACAACGCCTTTATTTTTATGTGGTGCTGGGGATAGAACCCAGGTCCCGCCTGCACTAGGCGACCGCTCTACCGCTGAGCCACAATCCCAGACCCCTGATTTCATTTTAAGGGCTAGGGATGTGGCTCAATTGTAGAGCACTTGCCTAATACATGTGAGGCTTTGGGTTCAATCCCCAATACCAAAAACAAAAAAACAAACCAAACACACACACACACACACACACAATATCTCCCATATGTATTCTTTTTTCATCTGTTATTTCCCCTTTTTTGGCTGATACTAGAGAATTGATCTCAGGGCCTCATGCTTGCTAGGCAAGTGTTCTAACAAAGAGCTACTACATTCCCAGGCCACTTACCTATATTCTTTTCAAGATCAGTGATTTTCAACCTTTACTATATATAAGAATTACTAGGACAAATTTTTATTTTGTCAACTATTTGAGAGTATCTATTTTTAAAGCTTCCTAGATGATTCTAATGTGTAGCCAATTTGGGGTGGACAAGGGAGGGAAAGTCAATCATATACGGTTCAGAAAAATTGATGGTACTACAGGAAAACTATTTTGTTATGATAGTTCATTTTAACAGCTTTAGATATATTTAGAATGAATAACTGTCTACAGAACTAAATACATTTAGCAACTGTGATTTATTTAATATAATTAGATTCTAAGATCTTATCAAATCTAATATAGATAGGGCTCTAAATCAACATGTGTTATAAAGTCATGGATGAAACTTAAATTTTGCTTACTTAATTCACTGATTTTTATCACACATCTAAGATATAGTATTCCTTATTTCAAGAAAGGAAAATGGTGTATTATAGACTTTCTGAACCACATGTACAAAATATGGCTTATATTCTTTCCACAAATGAGAACATCAACCTCTGTCCTATTGCCTCACTGGACAAAAACTAAAAGACACAGACACACATGCTCCATACTCCTCGCATATGACCTTCAAAATCTGCCAAATGTGCTTAATAAAAGCACAAAGATCCCATTCCAGCACTGACCTATTGCATCCCCAGCCCCAGGCTCCACCTTGCTAGGAGCAGGCTGAGGTGGTGCTGGGCTACTGTTCTTCACAGGCTCAGCACTTGTCCCTGAGGTAGTTTCTTTCCGAGAGGCTTTGGATGGAGGTGGCTCTTCTACCACAACACCACTTTGTCGTTGCCGTCGCCGTTTCTTACTCCACAATTCATGGCAATCCTGCCAGTGAGGGAGGCTGGAAAAAGACAAAGCAAAGGGGAATGCAGTAGTGAGCGAATAGAGGAATAAAGATTGAAC
Organism: Marmota flaviventris; assembly: GCF_047511675.1. Classification (NCBI taxonomy): domain Eukaryota; kingdom Metazoa; phylum Chordata; class Mammalia; order Rodentia; family Sciuridae; genus Marmota; species Marmota flaviventris. The sequence goes on along the minus strand of NC_092514.1, from coordinate 55,567,382 downwards.
TGGGAAAGCATGGGAAGTGGGAAGAACAAGGAAACATGAAAATTAGTGATAGTAGCAACATATAAAGAACCATGGCAGATGACAATCTGGGGAAATAAAAGTCCAAAAGCCCAAAAGATTTTATATAGTGGGAAATAAGGATCTTGCTAATACTAGGGATACACCTGATATATAAATTTTCATGTTCTAGTCAAATATTGCTCTTCCTTGATATAACAGGTCAAGTTTCAGCTGGGAATAAAAGGACAGAGATTACTGGCTTGCTAATACTTACAAGTCTAAGAAAGGTGGTGATTTAAATCTTGGAACCATATAAATACATGACGATTAAATTATTCTGTGTAAAATGAATTTGTTATTTGGTCTGTGAGAACCAACGACTGGTTCCTTCCTCTTCCTGTTCACTAAATTTCCATAACTACATATTTTTCATATGTAGCGTTTAATACTATGTATTAATTGATGTTATTTCCAGACTTCCCATACTCAAAAATGCAAACATTACAAGTATATTAAATCATCTTACTACAAAATCCCTATAATAGGAGTTCCCAAATTTCAGTAAGCAGCTTAGGAATTTCAAGTCACATTCAGTGTACTGAAATTCTAGTCCCACAGATGAATCTGGACATTTCTTTAGAACAATCGGATTTATATACTACCTACTCATGTACTGAAATCTTACCCACTTCAGTGAGACATTCTTTGCCAGGCATGGTATGCACACCTGTAATCCCAGCTGCTTGGGAGGCTAAGACAGGAGGATTGTGAGTTCAACACCAGCCTCAGCAAAAAGCGAGGCACTAAACAATTCAGTGTAGACCCTGTCTCTAAATAAAATAGAAAAAAAGGTCTGGGGATGTGGCTCAGTGGTCAAGTGCCCCTGAGTTCAATTGCCAGTGGGTGGGGGGGTAAAAAAAAAAAATCTGATACAAAAGCTATAATACTGTTAGTGATAAATCAGAGATAAAAGATTTCTTCTGTCTGTAATACCAGGGCCTCACATATACAACAGAAGTACTCTACCCCTGAGCTATATCCCCAAGCCTAATAATAAGATTTTTTTATGTGCCAGAATGTGGGGGATGAGTGCAAAATCCCTGGAAATCCTACAAAATATAGGAAGTTCATAGGATTATGATGAAAGAGAGATTCAAAGACATCATTTTTTTTAAGTCACTATTCAGTGACCTAACAGTGATGCAAACTATTTGAAATTAGGACTATTCTTACAAATATGAGAAATACATGGTCCCCACAGATACAGGTGATTCCAGAAGATAAAATGGTCAAGAACAAAACTAAAATAAATACTTTTAAAAAAATACAGAATGCTTCATGAATTTGCATGTCATCTTTGTGCAGGGGCCATGCTAATCTGTTTCATTCCAATTTTAGTATATGTGCTGCCAAAGCAAGCACTAGAAATACTTTCAAAGAGGTTGTATAGGGCAATATGCTAAGAATCTAGAGACAAAAAGATTCTTGAGAGTCAAATCTAGAGCAAATATTATAACTAAACCTTTTTTGTTTGTTTTGGCTTTTAGTACTAGGAATTGAACCCTGTGCACTTTACCACTGAGTGACATCTCCAATCCTTTTTATTTTGAGACAGGGTCTTGCTAAGTTCCTTGAATTTATGATCCTTCTGCTTTAGCCTCCCAAGAAGCTGGGATTACTGGCGTGTGATACCATGCCCAGCTCTATTCACTGTTTAAAATAACAAAACTATCTTCCTTATTAACCATATTAACTTCCTTATTAACTCAAGGAAATCTCTACATGTGAAACTTAGCCATTTGCAGTTCTTTTTTAAAAAAAAACCTATTATCTTGAGTTTCTCATCTCCTGAGGGTTAGGGGAGGCATAGGGTCACTGCATAGCCACCAGTACTTACTCCGGAGGAGCCATTTTGCTGAGCTCAACATCTTTAAGGAAGTCACTCTGTAGGGTCTGTTCGGCTGTGCAACGCTTGCTAGGATCTAGTGTCAGCATGTGGTCCAATAAATCAAGTGCTGCTGAAGGAATGCTATGGAAAGAAAAAAAGAAAAGGTTAAGTTTGCAATGATCCCATTGTTCTCAAATTTTTTGTTAAAAGGTCTCTGAATTTCCAGCTTCATGTCAAACTGAGGAAAGGGAGCTAGAAGTTGGCTAACGCAAGCAAATGGATTTGCTCTCACACAGGATTTAAGAAATGCTACAATCCAGGTAAAAAACACATGACAATAATGTCTTTCTCTCATTTCCTTAAAGATCAAAAGAACTATGAAGAAATTTATATAATTATTCAAAACAAAATGGTCTTCTATAGTCAAATTAGAAAAGAATGAGGGCTATGATAAAACTAGCATACTGTTTAAAAATAAAATGTTTTGTCAGAGTAAACTGAGACAATGATAACTCCCGTAGCCAGGAAAAGGCAGTCTTAACACAAGCCAAACCTAAACTGAGATGCACATTTTTGCCAAACTCACAAAGAAAATTCTTCTCGCAAACGCCTTCTATATTGCTTCTTCGGTTTCATAGTGTTGAAGTAGGGTAGTTTGATAACATCAGGCCATACAGCTGGACAAGGGCTACCACAGAGACGGCTGAAAAGGAAACAAAAAGAAAGTGCAAAGAAATAAGTCAACATCAGGTATTCTTGAGTTCTACAAGCAGAAATTATTACCTTCTGAAGTTTGGAAATTTTGCTTATCATATAGGGTATGCAGAAAGGTAAAATATGACCTTGCTGCTTTAAGGATAGAAAGAACTGATTATATCACAATAAGAGAAAATAATGGCATAATAATCCAAAATAATCCACACATTTGGTTTAAAAAAAAAAAAAAAATTTCCAGTACTGGGAATTGAATACAAGGGTGCTTTACCACTGAACCACATCTCCAATTCCAATTCTCTCTCTCTCTCTCTCTCTCTCTCTCTCTCTCTCTCTCTCTCTCTCTCTCTCTCTCTCTCTCTTTTCAGTGATGGTACTAGGAATTGAACCCAGGGCCTAAGGGCCTAGGCATGCCAGGCAAGCACAACTACCTCTGAGACACATTCCCAGCTATTCCTTTTTTCATTTTATATTTTAAGACAAGGACTTGCTAAATTGCTGAGGCTGGCCTTAAACATGAAATCCTTCTGCCTCAGCCTCCCAAGTCACTGAAATCACAGGTGTGACACTGTACCCAGCATAAAACATGTTTTTAATCCCCGACACAATTTTCATTACCAATTTTGTTCTATTCGGTTAATATTAAGTTCATATACTACAAAAGATTTAGTCTTATATTGTCCCTACAGAGAAAAGAAGAGAACAGAGCATACAAGTGGAAATTTTGATAGGTAATTGGGAGTTTATTATGTAATAATACGAGTTATATATTACCTTTAAAATGTCTAGTGTAATTTAAAATTTGCCTGCTGAATTCCTCCTTTCAATTTTATTGGGGGAGGAGAGGCCCAAATTTCATTCTAACTCCAGGACTTCCCTAAATTTTCTATTATAGGTTCAATTTTCAAACTATCTGTTTATATGCCATAAACATTACTAAACGGAGGTTTTTGAAGGCAGGGACCTGATTTATCTGAGTCTTAAAGTTTAACAGAAAAGCAATCAACTGAATAACAGGCTTTTCTGGGCTGGGATTGTGGTTCAGTGGTAGAGAGCCCACCTAGCACGGGAGGGAGCCGGGTTCAATCCTTAGCACCATATAAAAAATAAAGGCATTGTGTTGTGTCCATCTACACCAAAAAAATAAATTAATTAATTAAAAAAAAAAAAAAGAGTAACATGCTTTTCTTTTTTTCATACTAGGTATTGAACCCAAGGCCTTGCACATGGTTAGCACATGCTCTATCACTGAATCACCCCCCAGCCCCATAAATTTAATTTAATTTTTTATTTTTTTTTTTAAAGAGAGAATTTTTTTAATATTTATTTTTTAGTTTTCGGCGGACACAACATCTTTGTTTGTATATGGTGCTGAGGATCGAACCCGGGCCGCACGCATGCCAGGCGAGTGCACTACTGCTTGAGCCACGTCCCTAGCCCAAACTTAATTTTAATTTAACCTAAGAATCAAACAAACAAACATCCTGAAAACAGCATGCTTTTCTTTTTTCTTTTTTGGTTTGAGATGAAGTCTCACTATGTTGCCTGGAATGGCCCTGAACTCCTAGGATCAAGAGATCCTCCCATCTCAACCTCCTGAAAGATTGGGGCTATAGGTGCCCGTGTTAAAGCAAAATATACAAAATAAGCTGGAACTAGTGGTGCACACCTGTAATCCTTTCAACTTTGGAGGTTGAGGTAGGAGGATCACAAGTTTGGGACCAGCCTCAGTAACTCGGTGAGGTTCTTTAGTGAGAACTTGACTCAAAATAAAAAATAATTAAAAAGGGTTGGAGATTTAGCACAGTGGTAACGCACCTTTAGGTTCAATATCCAGTACCCTCCCAATCAAAAAAAGAAAGAAAAGAAAAATTATGCAAGTTAAGACTTTAAAAAATTAAATGGAGGGTTCTAGGGATGTAGCTCAGTAGTAGAGTGCATGCGAAGCATGCACTAAGCATGCACAAAGCCCTAGGTTCAATGCCCAGCACCATAAAACAAAATATAGTTTCAATATATATTTTCTACAATGAAATATAGTTTATTTAAAAAAAAAAAAAAAAAATATATATATATATATATATATATATATATATATATATATATATATATATATTTTAGTTGTAGATGGACACAATACCTTTATTTTATTTATTTTTATGTGGTGCCAGGAATCAAACCCAGTGCATTACACATGCTAGGCAAGCACTCTACCACTGAACTACAACCCCGGCGCAAAATATAGCTTCTTTTCATACTCAGCCTAGAACAAAATATAAAGTAAATCTAACTGAGCAAAGAGAAAACTTGTACAATCATTTAGTAGAATGACTGGAAAGTGTTAGAAATTAGAGGATTACATTACCTATCACACCCGGTACATAATAGCACATGCACAGCTGTACCTGATCAGTTCTAGCTGAGCTAGTTCCAGATTGGCTTGAAATATAGGCTTCTTTGTGAACAGCTCCCCAAGGATGCACCTAGAAAGAGTAAAACTGAGAGGTCAGGAGAGAAATCCCTGGAGCCTATTTAAAGTTGTCTCAATAAACTTTTATAGTATCAGGCTACATCCAATATACTGTGTTGTAAATTAGCCTAGAACTTCAGTGTTTGTTTCCTAAAATAAATAAATAAATAAATTCTTGCCATAATTTGCCAGCACATCAAACTTCCACTTGTAAAGGACAGCTCTAAGCACAGAAGAGTCTTTATTCCTACTATGGCACTGTAAATTATGAAAATAACTAAAGATAATTTTACAAGGATGCTCAGCAGTTTCTAAAAGGGAAGTTAGTTTGTGTCATTAATCTGCTCTGTAGAATATATACTATACTACAGCCCTCTTGGCACTGAATTTGCAAAAAAAAAAAAAAAAAATTATCAGCCAGAATCAGTTCTAATATGATTTTCAAATAAATTATGCTTATACAAATACTTTGTCATTTTGAACAGGACATTCAAAACCATATGAATATATTTACACAGTCTCAAAGCATCTCCCTAAAAATTCCTTTATTAACTATAAGAATAAAACCAATAGTCTGGGGTTGTGGCGCAGAGGTAGAGTGCTCACCTAGCACGCATGAGGCACTGGGTTGGATCCTCAGCACCATATAAAAATAAAAATAAAAAAATAAAGATATTGTGTCCACCTATAACTAAAAAATAAATATATTTTTTAAATATTATTTTTAAGGGGCTGGGGTTGTGGCTCAGTGGTAAAGTGCTCACCTAGTGTGCATGAGGCACTGGGTTTGATCCTCAGCACCACATAAAAATAAAATATATTATGTTCACCTATAACTAAAAAAATTTTAAAAAAATCTTTTTTAGTTGCAGTTGGACACAACGCCTTTATTTTATTTATTTATTTATTTATATGTGGTGCTGAGGATTGAACTAGGGCCTCGCACATGCTAGAAGAGCGCTCTACCACTGGGCTACAACCCTCGCCCAAAAAATTAAATTTTTTTTTAAAAAGAATAAAACCAGTAAGTTTAGTGGGGGGCAAAAACAACAACTTAACCAAATGACAAAAATTAATATCAATACTAAAGGGCAAACAAAATCCATGTAAGTACACACATGATACTCTGAGAGAAATACAACAGTGCTTAAGGCCAGGCAAAGTAGTACACACCTATAATCCCAGGGACTTGGGAGGCTGAGGCAATCTCAGCAATTTAGCTAGACCCTAAGCAACTTAGTGAGACTCAAGATAGAATAAAAATAAAAAATTTTTTAAAAAGGGGGCTCAAAGCGCCCCAGGGAAAATTGCTTATGAAATATTCCATTCAAAAATGCATAATCTGGGGCTGGGGTTGTGGCTCAGTGGTAGAGCGCTTGCCTAGCATGTGCGAGGCACTGGGTTCGATTCTTAACACCACATATAAATAAATGAACAAAATAAAGATCCATAATCATCTAAAAAAATATTTTTAAAAAAATACGTAACCTGCTAGGCATGGAGGCATACACCTGTAATCCGAGCAGCTCAGGAGTCTGAGGCAGGGGGATCCTGAGTTCAATGCCAGCATCAGCAATTTAGGAAGGCACTAGGCAACTCGGTGAGACCCTGTCTCTAATAAAAATAGGGCTAGGGATGTGGCTCATGATCGAGTGTCTATGAGTTCAACCTCCAGTAATCCCCCACCCCCACAAAAAACATACCCTGGACTGGGGAAGTAACTAAGCGATAGGGGCTTGCCTGCCATGTTTGAGGCCCTGGGTTCAATTCCCAGCACTGGAGGGAAAAAAAAGATGTGTAACCTGAATCTACATGGTAGAAAATTTATATTCACCTATAATGCAAATGCGAGAAGGATCACTTAGGCCCATGAATTTGAGACCAGTCTGAACAACACAGCAAAATTCCATTTAAATAAATAAATAATAAGACAACTAAGAATAATAATGATCTTGGATTGGCATATTCACTTTCCCTCAGGTGCTAGGGATTAAACCCAGAGCCTCAATCTTGACAGGTGAGCACTCTTATATCACCAAGCTAATCACCAGCCCTCATGATCCTGGACAGGACCTGAATTGGGGGTATTGTTACTAGGACATTACTTATGGTACTAATAAAAACTGAAATATGAAATGTACAGTATTAAATAAAAATATTTTATCACTATACTATGGTTATATAAGAGGTTCATTTGTTTTTAAGGGCTATATATTAAATATTAAAGAGGGAAAAGGCATGATATATGCAACTTCCTTCAAACAAGTCTGGAAAAAATATGATAAAAACATAAACTTTTTTTTAATATTTATTTTTTAGGTGTAGATGGACACAACACAATGCCTTTTATTTTTATGTGGTGCTGAGGATCGAACCCGGGTCCTGCCCATGCTAGGCAAGTGCTCTACCGCTGAACCACAATCCCAGCATAAACATTTTTTATTTTATGTATATATGTGTTATATATATGTGTGTGCCAATGTGGCAAGATGTTAAAAATTAGTCATTCTAGTCAGGCTTGGTCATACATATTTATAATCCCAGCCACTTAGAAAGATGAGGCAGAAGAATCACTTGATCCCTTGAACCTTGAACCTGGACAACAAGGTAAGTCTCTGTCTCAAAAACAAATAGCCATCAAGGAAGCTCAGGCCTGTAATTTCAATGACTTGGAAGGCAGGAGGATCACAAGTTTGAGACCAGCCTCAGCAACTTAGTGAGACCATGTCTCAAAATAAAAAAAATTTAAAAGGACTGGGGATAAAGACCAGTAATACAGCAACCCTGGGTTAGATCCTAGAACCCAAACAAACATAACAACAAAACTACTGACACTAATAAGAATGAACCTCAATTTATGTTGAATAAAAAATGTCCTGGGCGAGGTAAATATATTATATGATTCCACTTACATAAAACTTTTAGAAAAACAAAATAGTGGTTTTCCTGGAATGGGATAATGTAGGTACAAGAGAAGGATTACAAAATGATACAAGGAATCTTTTTAGGTGATCATTTCTTGACTGTGGTAATGGTTTCACAGTAACTAAATTAGGTCAAAACTTTTCAGTTGTGTACTTTAAACAGATGCAGTTTATTTTATATTTTAATAAAAAGGTCTAAAAACTTTAGTGAGCTGGGAATGCAGCTCAATAATAGGGTGCTTGCCTAGCAAGGTCCTGTGTTCAAGTCCCAGTGCTGCCAGGTGTGGGGACATATACCTGTAACCTCAACTACACAGGAGGCTAAGGCAGGAAGATTACAAATTCAAGGCCAGCCTGAGAAAGACAGCAAGACCCTGTCTCAAAATCAAGATTTATAAAAAAGGTGAGGTGTGCTTATTTTGATAGCACATATATTAAAATTAGAAAAATATAGACATTAGCATGGTCCTATCCAAGGATAACATGCAAATTTGTGAAGCACTTTTTTTTACCTTTTTTTTTTGGTATCAGGGACAGAACCTGAGGGCACTTTTTACAACTCAGCTTCACGCCCAGCCCTTTTTTTATTTTGAGACAGGGTCTCAAAAAATTGCTTAGGGACTTGCTGATTTGCTGAAGCTGGCTTTGAAATTGGGATTCTCCTGCTTACAAGTATGTGCCACTGTGCCCGGCAATGCAATTAAATAAAGGAGGGAGGGCCTAGGAATGTAGCTTAGTAAGAGAGTGCAGTCCACTCTGGATTCAATACTTAGGTACTGGGGGTGAGGTGGGGGAATACATCTAGATAAAGGCTGTGCAGAAGTTCTTTGTAGGTCTTAAAACTTTTTTAAGTTGTCAATGGACCTTTATTTTATTTATTTATATGTGGTGCTGAGAATTGAACCCAGTGCCTCACACATGCTAGGCAGTGCTCTATTACTGAGCAGCCCCATAGGTCTTATAATTCTTAATTAGTTTTAATTAATTATTTCAAAGTAAAATTAGAGAAAAAATATATACTTTTTGTATGCATGAAATATTTCATTTTTTAACCCAGCATGTTAAAAAAGGTAGGGGGCAATAAATCTCTTCTGACTTGTGTTTGTGTATGTATTTGGGGGGGTACTGGGGATTGTTCTACCACCGAGCTACATCTTAGCCCTTTTCATTTTTTATTTTGAGATAGGGTCTCATTAACTTGCCTAGGCTGGCCTCAAAATTGTGAATTCTTCTGCCTCAGTCTCCCAAGTAGCTGGGATTACAGCTGTGTGCCATCATCATGTCTGGTTTGACTTATGCTTTGAAATAAGATTTATTTACAAATATTCACAGACCCAAATTTTATATATTTATTTTGAAATTCTTTAACTTGAGAAAGAAAAACGTAGTTTTTTAAGAAATCAGCACCTATTAACATTTATTAATCTCAATTGACAAAAGGCAACTTTTTGCTTCTGGTATTCAAATGTTAGAGATGAAAAAAGTAAAATTTATTCTATTTTCAACAGACCTTAAACATTAACTGCCAAATCAAGTTCCAGTGTTATAGGGAGGCTAAAACAGGAGGATTGCATGTTCAAGGCCAGCCTCAGGAACTTAATGAGTACCTAAACAACTCAGTAAGACCAGTAAGTGGTGAAGCACCCCTGGATTAAATTCCCAAAACAAAAAAAAAAAAAAGAAAAAGAAAATGAAAAAGAAAAAGAAGAAAGTTCCACTGTTCTAACAACTGGAAATAAGAGGAGATAAATGAAAAACACAATAGCAAGGTTTTCTCATTTCACATATAATTTGTTGTACTAGTCTTTCTAGTTTCTCCTCTGATTTGTACACTGAACTACTATATTAATTCTCTGTAAAACAAAACAAAAAAAAACACATTCTGTATAAATATCTTAAGAGAAACTAACATGGAACATCAAACTAATAAGTTCACTTCGAAAGGTAAGCATACGGCTGGGATTATAGCTCAGCTGGTAGAGTAAGCTTGCTTAACACGTGTGAGGCATTGGGTTCAATCCTCAGCACCACATACAAATAAAATAAAGGTATTGTGTTCATCTACTATAAAAATATTTTTTTTAAAAAAAGGTAAGCATAATCTTGTAAGTTGAACTTTAAAGTAAGACTAGTTTTCTATAGTTTCAATTTCTAATTGTGTTTTATTTCAGTTTCCAAACTTTGGGTGGCTAAAACATTCATTATGTAATCAACTCTTTGCTACTGCAGAAGTGACAGGTTGCACAGACTGAAATAATAATACTAAAAGAACTATGAACTTTCCCAATACATCTTACTGGGGTGTTAATTTTAGAGCTTAGTTGCTAATACTGCTAAAGCAAATAGCCCAGAACACAAACATATCCAGCTTGAGTCAGTAAAACTTAACTAAAGTTTCTTTTGATTGGGTAAGCTGCCACAGAAATTATCTTTTTCTATTATCCTTTTGAATTTTTTGAAATAAAACCCCTACAGTGCCAGGAGGATCAAGAGTTCAAAACCAACCTTTGCAATGGCAAGGCACTAAGCAACTCAGTGAGATCCTGTCTCTAAAAATACAAATAGGGCTGGGGATGTGGTTCAGCAGTTGAGTGCCCCTGAATTTAACCCCAGTACCAAAAAAAAAAAAAAAATGTGAGGAAAGGAAAGAATGGGATATACTATATCATGAAGTACATATGTCAAAACAATAAAGCATGGAGGTCAAGGACAGTGTGTCATACAATGTAAGAAACAACTAACAACTAACCCATTTAAAGATGTCTGTTCCTCTAACACAAAAATTGTGGTTTCTATTGTAATTTTCCACAAAGGAATGAAGGCTTTTTAGAGTAATAGCTAATATCATGTAGTAGGGCAAAAAATGAACAGGATAGGATAAGCCTGAAACCAAAAAATAAGGAAGAATATCAATGACTACTATTGAAGCCAGATGCAATAGTATATGCCTATAATCCCAGCCACTTGGGAGGCTGAGGCAGGAGGATTGCAAGTTTGAGGCCAGCCTCAGTAATTTAGTGAGGCCCTAAGCAGTTAACTTGATGAGACCCCATCTCTAAAATAAAGGGCTGGGATTGTAGCTCAGTGGTAGAATACTTGCTTAGCACGTGAGGCTCTGGGTTTGATCCTCAGCATCACATAAAAATAAATAAGTAAAATAAAGGTATTGTGTCCAACTACAACTAAAAAAATATTAAAAAAATAAAAAGGGCTGAGAATTTAGTACAGTGGTAAAGAGCCCCTTGGTTCCATCCCTAGTACCCAAAAAAACAAATAAACAAAAAAAACCACGATGATTATCAACAAAACTCAAGAAATAACCTGACAAAGCTCCCACTGGTTAAAAAAAAACTAGATAGTTTAAACAGGAATAAGGATAATAACTACAATGAATTAAAACACATCAAATATGCTTAAATCCAGGAGTTTGTAAAATTAAAGTAAAAAATAAAACCAAAATCTTTCTCACTGGTTATCTCTGGGAATAGTAGAAAACTACGTCATTATTTTGAACTGGTAAATAAACAGAATTAAGCATTATCCTAACTTTTCTACACAGTTTGTACCTGGGGTATTATCTTTATATAAATATTCTAATAAAGAATGGTATGATGAGAATATTACCATTATAAAATTACCACAAATGAATTAAGGGATATAGGCAATGATCATCAATAGTTAATAATATCATAAAAAGAGACAACTGTAAAAATATAGACAAAGGCCAAAATAAATTAATAGAGACAACTGTTATTTATCAAGTGGGGTATGTGTGTAAATCTGCCCGAATAGGGATTAATATTTTATGAGGCATTGTTTATAACCGTCCCCAAACGGCCATAATCAAAAGCTACTAATTTATAGTGGATTGTTTCATTATTTTTAAATTCTCAATATATAACACACTCATTCACAGTTTGTTCTCTTATCAGTGGTTCCTATCACTTGCTACCCTCAATTCTGATCTACCACTGATCTTCTGTTAGAAGCACTCAAAATCCAAAGCCAGCCTAAAAAAAAAAATACAAAATACGGCTAGGGATGTGTCTCAGTGGTTGAGTGCTCCTAAGTCAATCCCAGTACCCATCTCCCCCAAAAGAAAATAAAAACCTCAAACCCACCTGTGTAAAGTAGTTTAAGGGTCAGTGGGTGGTTGAGAAATCAACCCTGAATTCCCCTACAATTTACAGAAAATAAAAGGGATAAAGAACATGAGAGAGCCAGGAGCAGTGACACACGTCTATAATCCTGGAGGTGTGGGAGGTTGCAGCAGGAGAATCTCAAGTTCAAAGCCAGCCTGGACAACTTAAGAGAGGCCCTAAGCAACCCAGTGAGACCCTGTCTCTAAATAAAATATAAAAAAGGGCTAGAGATGTGGCTCAGGGTTAAGCAACCCTGAGTTCAATCCCTGGTACTGAGTGTATAGGGGATGAGGGAATGAAAGAGAGGGAAGGAAAAAAAAAAAAGCAAAAAAATAAAAACCAGCTATAAGGATACAATCAGCAAAATTCAGGCTGTGAGAAGTCTACAGAACAAATTACCTAGTTTCCTCTAAGGAAAGTGTAAGGAAACAAAACAGAGAGATGGAAGGAGGACGTCTAATTAAAAGACTTGGGGTAATCAACTATAATCTGTGGATCTTAATCACTTAAATCCTAATTCAAATGAAGTTAAAAAAAAAAGACAATTGAGGAAATGTTTAAAGAAAAGGTGTATCACTGATATTAATACTCCGCAGAGAAACTTTAGAATTGTAGAAGAACTGTTAAAAGCCAATGTAGAGAGAAAACAGAGTACAGATCAATAATATGTGAGTTACAGACAAAAGAAAGTATTAACAGAACCTTACCCGCAGCTCCAGACATCTATGGCTGGTGTATAGCGCTCTTCCCCCAGCAGCAGCTCAGGAGGTCGGTACCATAGAGTAATAACTTTGTTTGTGTAAGGACGACTGCAATGTAAAACCATCATTATATAAATTTACAATGATTTTGATGATAAATACACAGCTAAAGGCAAACAAAAATAGCTTCCAATTGAAGATGAAATTGTTGAAACAGCTCACAACAATCTAACAATCTAAAAGTAATCTGGATAGGGGACTGGGGTTGTAGCTCAGTGGTAAAATGCTTGCCTAGCACGTGTGACGGACTGGGTTCAATCCTCACCTACACATAAACAAACAAACAAATAAATAAATAAAGGTACTGTGTCCACCTACAATTTAAATTTTGCTATTTTTATTTTTTGAGGCATAGTCTATGTTGCTCAGGCTGGCCTTAAACTCCCTGGGCCTCTAGAGATCCTTCTCACATGTAAGTTTTTTTACATAGTGGAGATTGAACCCATGGGTGAGCCACATCTCCAGTCCCTTTTAATTTTGAACAGGGTGTCTCACTAAGTTGCTTAGGACCTCCCTAAGTTGTTGAGATTACAGGTGTGTGCCACCATGCCCAGTCCCACATATAATTTTGATGAATGTCTCACCTCTCTTCAGAGTTATAAAGCCGAGCAAGTCCAAAATCTGCTAGTTTGATTTGCCCACTGTAAAACAAAAAACAATTATTTTTGTAAGCAATTGGCAGTAGTCCCCAAACTGTACTTGAAAAGTCAAGTGCTAATCAGTTAAAAAAACATTTTTTTTTACAAAAATTAATTTTAATCTCTGTTCTCTCATTTGTGTTCTTATCAGTCACTCTCCTCAATTAAGCCTCTTTTGACTATTCCAATTTACAATGCTTCAGGCTTTTTTTTTTAATTATTACTGCATTTTTAAATTTAATTTCTTAGTTAATTCTTAGTCAAGGCTTTCTTTTTAGATATAAAATGTATTTTGGCATGATACATACATGGAGTATAATTTATTCTAATTAGGACCCTATTCTTGAGGTTGTACATGATGTGGAATTACCCTGGTTGAGTATTCAAAATGCAAGGATAGGAAAATTATGTCCCATTAATTCTACTGTCCTTCCTATTCTCCTCTCCCACACCACCCCTTTTCCCTTCATTCCCCTTTGTCTAATCAAATGGACTTCTACTCTTCCCCCTCTCCATCATCCCAAGTTTATTTGTTTGTTTGTTTAATTTCTGGGTAGACCACAGGGCCTGAACTTGCTAGATTAAATACTTAACCTAGGGCTGTTCTAGATTTTCAAAAATTTAAGATTGGGGCCTTAAATATAATACATAATTCTTGACTGATTCTGGCTTGAATAAACTAGCTACAAAACACATTTTTTTTTTGGGGGGGGGTCACAAAGGATTGATCTTAGGGGCACTTAACCACTGAGCCACATCCCCAGTCCTATTTTGTATTTTATTTCAAGACAGGGTTTTACTGAGTTGCTTAGCGCCTTGCTGTTGCTGAGGCTGGCTTTGAACTCGCGATCCTCCTGCCTCAGCCTCCTGAGTAGTTGGGTTACAGGCACGCACCAGCACACCTGGCCAAAACACATTTTTGAGATAACTGGAAAAAATATATATAAAATATGGAGTGGCTATTAGAAGACACTAGGAAATAATTTTGCCAGAGTATTTAGTGTCAAATGTAATAATGCCTACAATTCACTTTAAAAGAGCTAAAGCAGAAAAATAAACAAATACAGTAAAATATTCATGGTACAAGTATTAATTATTAACTATCTATTAGTCTCAATTTTCTTATAATTTTGACATTTTTCATAATAAAAAGTAAACCACAGGTGTGTGTGTGAGAATAGAATAGGAGTGCAATAGATTAACAATGGAAGAAGGAGGAAAAGGAGAGAGAATAAGAAAAATAAAGAAAGTGCAATGAATCTGACATAATTTTCCCATGTACATATATGAAAACAACACAGTGAATACTACCATCATGAACATTCATAAGAATGGGATCCTATCGGGAGACTGAGGCAGGATTAAGAGGTCTTAGCAACGCAGGGAGGCCCTAAGCAACTCAGTGAGATTCTGTCTCTGAATATAAAAAAGAGCTGAGGATGTAGCTCAGTGGTTAGGCACTCTTGGATTCAATCCCCTGTACCCGCCCCCCCAAAAAAGGAATGGGATTCTAACTGGAAGATATATTCCATGCTTGTAAATTATATCAGAATGGTTTCTGCTGTCATGTATAACTAAAAAGAACCAATAAATAAATGTAGAAAAAAAGTAAATCACAAAAATACTGTAGCTATAACAGATTTTTAAAACGGATTAGAGCTATGACCTGAGCAAACAATTTTTATAATGCATGAGGCACCTTCTACTAACATATTGCCATTACCTCCTATGTCAAAGACAGACTAGTATATCAAACATTCACCCGAAGAACTTGTTACAAGTTTCTAAGCCCCATTCTCACAGAAGCCAATTAAGCAGGTCATGGCTCATAAATCTGCATTTCTTTCTTTTTTTTTTTTTGAGTGCTGAGGATTGAACCCAGAATGTCATGCATGCTAGGCAAGCACTGCACCACTGAATTACATTCCCAGCCCCAACTCACTCTTTTCTAAGGGGCTGGTGTTATTTCAGGTGCCTGACAGATGAGACAGAAAAATTAGATACAGAAAAAAGGTTATGCTAAGGAGGTACTCCCCACAAAGCATGGAAGTCTACATTAAATAAATGCTTTTCATTCCTAGTAGAGATTATGGACACCTTACCCAGTTGCCCCAAACATCATTACATCATTATATTTCTAAGTTCAATTTATAAGCAAATTCTGAGAAAAAAAAATGAAGGAAGAGTTATATTAAGACAAAAAGGGAGGCTGGGCATGGTGGTTCGGTAATCCCAGGGATTTAGGAGGTTAAGGCAGGGAGATCACCAAGTTCAAAGCCAGTATTAGCAACATAGTGAGGCACTAAGCAACTTAGCAAGACCCTTTTTCAAAATTAAAAAGGACTGGGGATATAGCTCATCTCTGATATAGCATCTCTGAGTGTAATACCCAATACCAAAAAAAGGGAAAGAGGATTTCTCAAATTTCTTTTTTAATTAATTAATTTATTTTTTAGGTGTAGATGGACACAACACAATACCTTTTATTTTTATGTGGTGCTGAGGATCGAACCCAGGTCCCGCCCATGCTAGGTGAGCGCTCTACTGCTGAGCCACAATCCCAGCCCCTCAAATTTCTTGATATCCATACTCCCTTACTCTGAAAGTCTGAGATGATTCACAAATCAAGGCATACGGAAAGACTGAAAGTTAAAATGGCAACAGATATAAGTAATGGAAATTAGGCCAAACTTCAATCTCATCAGCCTCAAATATTTACTGCTTGGCCCACATGAGATACTAAATGTTTCTTGAATGAAATAATATCATAGAACATCCTGAGAGCACAATTACTATTGCTTTTTCTTCCAACTAAGCTAACAGAATGATATACAAAATAAGGAACTTTGACGACATAAAATAGAAAAGAAATGCCATGCTATTTATTATGTCATAAATCACAGGAAAAAGATACGTAACAAGATGCAAAGGAAATCCTTCTGCGACCATGGTTTTGGTTTTGTTTGTTTTTGAGGGAGATGTATTGGGAACTGAACCCAGGTGTGCTTTACCTCTGAGCTAAATCCCCATCTTTTGTGATCCTCCTGTTTCAGCCTCCCAAATTGCTGGGATTGTGGGGTATGCACCACAATGCCCAGTGAGACCCAGGTTTTAAACTGCCTTTGACAAGATCTTCAAGTACTAGATGCCTCCATTTCCTCCAAATTCAGCCCTATGTCACATTATTCTTTCTTACCTAACCAGCCTGGACCATAGATTAATTAGCCAAACTACTATCTTCATTGTGACCCTTTTATATATTTAAACCTTAAGTACTTAATTCTAGATCAACAATTTGCCTTTTCTAGAGAACTAAACAAAAGCTTAAGATATAAAAAGCATACAATTATCATTGGTAGCACTCCAAACTGTATATTTTCCTCTCTCAGTAAGGCTTGAATACTGTTGGTTTAGTCCTTTTACTTGATTTCAATCAATAACCTCTTCTATTTTGCTTGGCTGTCATTACAAACCTTTGGCATTCTCCTTAGTGCCTGAATTCATCTCCTATACTCTCACAGTAAATAATTCTTCATTGGAAAAAAAAGTCATTATAGCCAGGCATGGTGGTGTACATTTGTAAATCCCAGCATCTTGGGAGGCTGAGGAAGGAGGATTCCAAGTTCAAATACAGCCTCAGCAATTTAACAAGGCCCTAAGCAATTTAGTGAGACCCTGTCTCAAAATAAAAAGGGCTCAGGGAGATGTGATTCAATGGTTAAGTTCCCCTGGGTTCAATGCCTGCTACCAAAAAAAAAAAGGTCATCAGGGGGGAGGTGTGACTGCCTTAACATTCTCTTACAAATTTTCTTGCATCTATAATCTTATTTTCCTCTTTTTCTTTAATCGTTCTCTACTTGTAGCCTTAATTCTGTGTCCCCTAGAACTTTGCTCTTTTAAAATTATTTTATTTTTATTTATTTTTTTTGAGAGAGAATTTTTTTTTTTTAATATTTATTTTTTAGTTTTTGGCGGACACAACATCTTTGTTTGCATGTGGTGCTGAGGATCGAACCCAGGCCGCACGCATGCCAGGGGAGCGCGCTACCATTTGAGCCACATCTCCAGCCCTCTTTTAAAATTATTTTAGTTCTTTCCTGAATCTTCAACTTCTTCTTACTGATCTTCTTTACTATTAGCATTTAAATGTTCAATACTCTGCTATTCTCAAAATAAATGATAAAACAGATTCAGACATGCCTGTTACTTCCTTCCCATTAATTATGTTACACATTCTCTCACCCCATATCCTACACTAATTTCACCTCTGGCCTTTTAATTTGCAAACTCTCTTCTTAGGTCTTAATTTGTCAATATTATCTGACACCTAAGACCAGTCCTTTTTAAAATTTGACTATCTTCTATTGATGGTATTTTCCCTTATCCTTCCTCTTTATTTCTCTTGGGTTCCACTTCACATTTTTTTCTACACTAACTTCCAAATCTATATTGATAGTTTCAAGCTCCCACATGACCATATGCCTATTAGCTATCACAATCCTGAATACACAACAGATCCCAGAAGAGGTTCACTTTTCATCCTCACCTATCCTGCTCTTTCTTTTATATTATTTATAATGACTGGTAGTACCACCAATCATTTTTTTGAGGGTTTTTCAAAAATCTTTGAGTTATCTTACTTTCTCTTATTCCTTCCCCATCTTTTACTCACTCACCCAAGACTACTCTATCAAACACATTCTGTCCATACCTATAGGCAGGGCCTTGATTAGTTCAAGCACTGATCCTCTTTTTAATGTTTTTTTTTTTTTTTTGTGGGGGGGGGGCGGCTGGATTAAACTTAGGGGCACTTTACCACTGAGCCAAATCCTCAGCCCTATTTTGTATTTTATTTAGAGACAGGGTCTCACAGAGTTGCTTAGCGCCTTGCTGCTACTAAGGCTGGCTTTGAACTCTTGATCCTCCTGTCTCAGCCCCCTGAGCTGCTGGGATTACAGGTATGCACCACCATGCCCATCTTATGGTGTTCTTAATAGTCCCCCTGCCTCTAATCTATGGCTACACAGTGATTATTCCCATTTTTTAAAAAAAAGACTATCTCACCTCTATCTAAAACAATGTGAAGTTATTTATACTTGGGTAATAAAAATAAAATGAAGGGGCTGGGGTTGTGGCTCAGCAGTAGAGCGCTTGCCTAGCATGCCAGAGGCACTGGGTGCAATCCTCAGCACCACATAAATGTAAAATAAAGGTATTGTGTCCACCTAAAACTAAAAAAATTAATAAATAAATTAAATAAAATGAAGATCACGAGCCCAGCCCTAGTCTTCTCTTTTGTCAACTGATCTTTCTTTCCTGCCCTGCTGATAACCTCTCACTATTCTACCACCCCACGACCATTTCACCCAAGAAGCCTCAAAGTTGACAGAAGCCTTGAGTTAACAGAATTAAGTGAGCAAGGACAAATATCTGATAGATTTGCTAGTCTATGGGATCATACGTTCTGCTTAGCAACTTAAAGAGGCAGTTCAATTTAGCCTAGGACCTCCTAACTGTCTAGACTATGGGCCGTCAGGGACTGGGAAAGTTAAAAGCAGAACTGCAATTACTCCTTGCTCTAAGAAAGTCCCCATGAAGGAGTAAAGGGAACATAAGGAAAAAAAAAAAAATATATATATATATATATATATATATATTATATATATATTTTTTTTAGTTATCGGCGGATACAACATCTTTGTTTGTATGTGATGCTAAGGATCGAACCCGGGCCTCAACATGCCAGGCGAGCGTGCTACCGCTTGAGCCACATCCCCAGCCCAAGAAAATATATTAATAGAGTCCAAAGAGTTACAAATGATAGTCTTCATCAATTTTCTTTTTTTTTTTTTTAATACCAGGGACTGAACTCAGGGGCACTCAGCCACTGAGCCACATCCCCAGCCCTATTTTCTATTTTATTTAGATACAGGGTCTCATGGAGTTGCCAAGTGCCTTGCTTTTGCTGAGATTGGTTTTGAACTCAGGATCCTCCTGCCTTGACCTCCTGAGTTGCTGGAATTACAGGAACTTGTGTCACTGTGCTCGGCCATACCTAGCCCTTTTATTTTTATTTTGAAACAGGGTCTTGCTAAGTTGTTTAGGGCCTGGCTAAATTGCTAAGACTAGCCTTGAATTTGTGACCTTCTACTTCAGTCTCCCAAATTGGTGGGATTACAGGCATGTGTCACCATACCCAGTCATTATCAAGTTTTTCTTCTTTATTTTTTTAAATACATTAAAAAAAATTTTTTTTTTTAGTTATAGATGGACACGATACCTTGTTTTTTATGTGGTGCTGAGGATGGAACCCAGGGCCTCACACACGCAAGGCAAGTGCTCTTACTACTGAGCCACAATCCCAGCCCCATTAAATTCATTTTTTAGTTGTAAATGGATATAATACCTTCATTTTTAAATTTTTATATGGTACTGAGGATCAAACCCAGTGCCTCACGTGTAATAGGCAAGCACTCTACCACTGAGCCACAACCCCAGCATCCATCATAAAATTCTTTTTTTTATTTAGTATTTTTTAGTTGCTGATGGACCTTTATTTATTTGTTTATTTATATGTGGTGCTGAGAATCAAACCCAGCACCTCACACATGCTAGGTGAGCACTCTACCACTGAGCCACAGCCTCAACCCCATCATAAAATTCTTTTTTTTGAGAGAGAGAGAGAGAGAATTTTTCAATATTTATTTTTCAGTTTTTGGCGGACACAACATCCTTGTTTGTATGTGGTGCTGAGGATCGAACCCGGGCCGCACGCATGCCAGGCGAGCGCGCTACCACTTGAGCCACATCCCCAGCCCCATAAAATTCTTGATGAACTACTTACTATGGATGTAGAGTCACCAACCTTCATCTTTAATGGGAATTGTGAGCCACAGAAATAGAAAGTAATAATTTTTTTTAAGGTGAGAGTCTTGCTTTGTTGTCCAGGCTGGCCTCAAAACTCCTGAGTAACTGGGATTACAGGTGTATGCCTCTGGTATTTAATTATAATTTAAAATAGTGCATTGGGCTGGGGATGTGGCTCAAGCGTAGCGTGCTCGCCTGGCATGCATGTGGCCTGGGTTCGATCCTCAGCACCACATACAAACAAAGATGTTGTGTCTGCCAAAAACTAAAAAATAAACATTAAAAAATTCTCTCTCACTCTCTCTTAAAAAAATAAAATAAAATAGTGCATTACTCATACAAAAAAAAAAAAAAAAGGAACCAACACACTTCAATGGTCCCCTGTCAACTACAATAAAGCTTCAGCTCCATAGAAGGTATATATAATCCTTAAATTGGCACCTAGTAACTTTCCAGCTTCATTTCCTCCTGTTAGGTGCTTCAATCTTCTTGCTCTAATTAATACTGACCTTTTAATAGTTTTCCAGACATACATACTGTTTTCATGTTTAACTGCTTTTGTGTATGCAATTTCTTTTGTCTAGAAATTTGATAGACCATTGTTATTATTTCTAATAAATTCCAATTCATTCCTCAAGGATGCACCTTTCGAGGTACTTCACAATTTAAGGGGGGGGGGGGAAATTGGCTTAATAAATGGCTCCTAAATGGAATATTTATTTATGTAGCTCCCCTACTAAACTCTAAGCTACATAGTGACTAACTATTCCATGAGACAAGAGAGTCTCCGTTTATCCTGCATGGCTGGTTATTATATTACACAAAAACAGGAAATGCTGGGAGCTAGGGATATTGCTGAGTGGTACAGAACTTGTCTAGCAAGTACAAGGCCCTGGGTTCTATCTCAGCATCACAAACAAACAAACAACAACAACAAAAAAAAAAAAAAAGAGAGAGAGAGAGAAAATATGTCGTAGTCATTTTATATTTTTATCTAGGTAATATTTGTTGGCATTTAACAGAAAAATAAAATGCAAAGATGGATGCAAAAACCCAGCTGTCTAAAGAACCAAACACTGCCCTGATTTCAGTGGTACCAGACTTCTTGTTCATCCCTTAGCAGGTAGGGATATACTAAAGGATAGTGAGCATAACATATCTGATATATCATCATTACCAGTGTAGGCACATAATCAGAAAAGAAAAAAGCAGATGGTAAAATCTTCTGGAAAATTAACACTTGTTCATCACCAAAATCCTGACTGTTTACACTATTAAAACCTAGAAGAAGTAATGGCTAGAAAGGCCAATTACTAACTAAACCTCTGTTTACTCGAAAAGACAGTAACCCCTAAAGGCTTATGAACAGTTCAAGAAGCAGGCATGTTTTTCTCCACTCAACGAGGCAAATATCACTAAGAATCCAATGTATATTTGACTTTGCTTAGGGTCACATTATTTTCTAATTACAGCAAAGAGCTCTCTGAATATTCCTATAAGATCTGAGTGATTCCCTATAATGCGTATAAGAAAAATCTTTATAATCCTACTTCTGTTAATTCGTTATTACCAATAATGAGTCTGGTGGCTCTCTGATCAGAGTACCCCTATCATAAGTAGTTATTCCTAATGTAAAAACATCAAATGTATGTAAAAGGAAAAAAATTACATTACTAAATCTATTTATAAGTCCAATTAGCTAGCTGAGAAGGAGAGAATGCTTGACCTTATTTGGTTACTATGTTACCTGTTGTTCAGCAAAATGTTAGAACACTTAATATCCCGATGCAGGAAATTCTTTTTGTGACAGTAATCCAATCCTTCCATTAGTTGTTTCATGAATGACTTGATATGGTCCTCAGAAAAGTGCACCAAACCAGATTCTAGCAATCCCATTAAGTCATGGTCCATATACTCAAATACAAGGTAAAAGGCACCTACATAGGAAAAAAATAATAATAATAAAAATTTTGGAGTTGATCATGAGGCACTCTAAAATAACCCCTCCCTTATTTTTATAGATGAAGAAATTAAAAACTTAAATAATGTTCTTTCCAATAATAAATTAACAGAAGTACTGTAAGTACTATTTGAATTTGATTTTCTGATTCCACTTCTCTTTGTTTATTTAAATCTTTTTTTTTTTTAGAGAGAATTTTGTAATATTTATTTTCTAGTTTTCGGCGGACACAACATCTTTGTTTGTATGTGGTGCTGAGGATGGAACCCGGGCTGCACGCATGCCAGGCGAGCGCGCTACCGCTTGAGCCACATCCCCAACTCGTCTATTCAAATCTTTAGAGGACAACTGTCATGATAAGATTATATTAAGAGGTCTCGTGTTGTGGCTCAATTATAGAGTGCTTGCCTAGAATGTGCAAGGCACTGGGTTCGATTCTCAACACCACATATAAGTAAAGGTCCATTAACAGTTAAAACAATATTTAAAAAAAAAAAAAGATTGTATTAAAAGACTTTATATGATCACTTAGGAAATTATAGACCTTGGGCCAAATTCTGTCTGTTGACTAATGTAAATAAAGTTTTGTTTATAATTTAACCCTACCCATTTATTATATATTGTCTAAGACTACTTTTGAAAAGGTCTTATAAATCAATGGATGTGTAACTAATGTGATTCTGCAATCAGTATATGGGGTAAAAATGGGAGTTCATAACCCACTTAAATCAAAGTGTGAAATATGATATCAAGAACTATGTAATGTTTTGAACAACCAAAAATAAAAATTAAAAAAAAAAAAGAAAAGGTCTTTACCTCCTTAGATAATAGGCAGCAACAGAGGCAGCCTAGTGTAGTTAGCAAAAATTATTAGTGAAAGTCAAAGTACGTAAGAATCAAAACATAGGTCGATCAAGTCAGTTGCAGTGGGGCACACCTGAATCCTAGTGGCTCAGGAGGCTGAGGCAGGAGGATTGAGAGTTCAAAGCCAGCCTCAGCAATGGTGAAGTGCTAAGCAAGTCAGTGAGAGCCTGTCTCTAAATAAAATGCAAAATAGGGCTGGAGATGTGGCTCAGTGGCTGAGTGTCCCTGAGTTCAATCCCCTATACCAAAAAAAAAAAAAAAAAAAAAAAAAAAGAAAAGAAAAGAAAAAAAGTCAATCACCTAATTCAACTTCCTAAATTCAGAAGATTTATTTAAATTAATTTATTATTATTATTATTATTTTATTTTTTTTGGTACTGGCAACTGAATCCCAGGGCACTTAAATCACTGAGCCACATTTCCAGCCTTTTTATTTTTATTTATTTTAGGTTGTAGATGTATTTTTTTAGTTGTAGATGGACACAATACCTTTATTTATTTATATGTGGTGCTGAAGATCAAACCCAGGGCCTCACATATACTAGGCAAGTGCTCTACCACTGAGCCACAACCCCAGCCCCCCAGCCCTATTTTTTTGTATATTGTTTAGAGACAGGGTCTCAATGAGTTGTTTGATGCCTTAGGATCCTCCTGTCTCAGCCACCAGAGTCACTGGGATTACAGGCATGTGCAACCACGCCCTGCCCAACCATTTTATTTTTTGAAACAGGGTCTCATTAAGTTGCTTAGGGCCTCATATGAGTTGCTAAGGCTGGCTCTGAAGTTATCACCCTCCTGCTTCAGCTACCTAAACTGCTGGGATTATAGGCATGCACCACGGAGCCCAGCCAGAAATAGATTTTAAAAGGAGACATACATTAAGAGAAAATACTTAACGGGCTGAGGATATAGTTCAGTTATTAGAGTGCTTGCCTCACATGCACAAGGCCCCAGGTTCAATCCCCAGCACCAATAACAAAACAAAAGGGAATACTATAAACAACTTGAAACCCACACTACCTTTTGGCAGGTACATCATAGAGGCAAATATTATAACAAAAGAAATATAAGAAATAGATAATGATCTACCCAGTCTAAAATTCTTTTTACTAAGAATGTAAAGGCATGGATTTTGTTTTATTTTTGTTTTTTCAGGAATAAACCAAGGGCCTTATGAATGCTACTAGAGAGCCAAGCACTCTACTACTGATCTACACAGCCAGCTGAAGGCAGGAACTCAGTCTGGGGGTAGGCTTTAAGGACCCCTTAAATATGTGAAACAGTATGAAACATTTTAAACTTTTTTTTTGAACGTAGGAGGTAGGCTAGGGGAACTTTACAAATGAACTACACCTCTATCCATTTATTTTTTATTTTGAGACAGTGATGAGGGCCTTGCTAAGTTGCTGAACCTGGCCTTGAACTAGTCACCCTCCTGCCTCAATCACCTGAATAGCCAGGACTAGAAGCATAATACATACACACACACACACACACACACACATATATATATATATATATATATATATATATATATATATATATATATATATATTAGAAGTGTTTAAAAATATTGGGCTGGGGTTGTGGCTCAGCAGTAGAGAGCTCACCTAGCATGTTCGAGAATATATATATATATATTCATTCATTTATTGGTACCAGGGATTAAACTCAGGGGCATTTGACCACGGAGCCACATCCTCAGCCCTATTTTGTATTTTATTTAGAGACAGGGTCTCACCGAGTTGTTTAGTGCCCCGCCATTGCTTAGGCTGGCTTTGAACTCACAATTCTCCTGCCTCAGTTTCCCAAGCCACTGGAATTGCAGGCTTAATATTTTTTTAATATTTATTTTTTAGTTGTACACAATACCTTTATTTTGTTTATATATTTTTATGTGGTGCTGAGGATCAAACCCAGAACCTCGCATGTACTAGATGAGCTCTCTACTGCTGAGCCATAACCCCAGCCCAATATTTTTAAACACTGCTAATTAAAGGCTCAAAAGGGACTAGTAAATTTGTTTTCATGCATCTTTATGCCATATTTAATGATACAGGAAACTGCTTTTGTTAGGTTATATAACATTAAATACACTTGGATCTCAGTTATGTTCAAATAAATATAATATGTATAATATAAAGTACTAGAAACAAATATACCAAAATGTTAATAATACAGTGGTTTTTTCTAAGAATGGTGCTGGTAGGATGGAGTGGGAAAAAAATGATTGCAGGGCTGGGGATGTGGCTCAAGCAGTATCGCGCTTGCCTGGCATGCGTGCGGCCCGGGTTCGATCCTCAGCACCACATACAAACAAAAATGTTGTGTTCGCCGAAAACTAAAAAGTAAATATTAAAATTCTCTCTCTCTCATCTCTCTCTTTTAAAAAAAAAAAAAAAAAATTTAAATTAAAAAAAAAATGATTGCCATTTTGTTTTCTTACTGTTCCAAATTTTCAATATTTTTATAATCAGTTTTCCCATGTATCACATCCATTCATTCATTTTTATAATTTTTTTCAAAATGAATTTAGGTAGTTCATAGTAAATGATTTATTTAAACAGTAGAGAGTGCAGGCTGAGGTTGTGGCTCAACGGTAGAGCACTTGCCTAGCATGTGTGAGGCCTGGGTTCAATCCTCAGCACCACATAAAAATAAATAAAATAAAGGTATTGTGTCCAACTACAACTAAAAAATAAATATTAAAAATAAATAAATAAATAAACAAACAAACAGTAAAGAGTGGTATGAATGAAAGTAAGCACCTCTCCAGAAACAACCAAGTAACATTTTCTATGCATTCTTACTGAAACTAGTTACATAATATTTGTATATTCCGAAAGTTTAAATATACACAGAATTATGCCTAGGATGGTTCCTCCCCTAGTGCCAATATCCTTAAGGCTCTGTTTATAGTCAAGCTTAACTTTTTATCTATTACCTTTCTAGTTTTATATACTTCAATCACCTTCTAACATTCAGAATGTATTCACAGATGCCATTTCTTCACTTGACTCTATTTTCAATTGCCCATCTCTAAATCTTCTTCAGATTTGTTGTACAAAAATAGGTTGGATGATGTAATGTATAAACTACTTCAAACATAAGTATGAAAACAATGAACAATTTTCTCAAACAGAGACAAAAGTTACAACTCCAATAATCAAACCATTATGTGATCTGATGAAAATATTTTTAGAAAACACCTGCACTGAGTAGAAAAAAGAGAATGGGAGAGGGAGGAGGGAAGAGAAGACAGTGAGGAAGGGGACCGAAATCAAATTCCATGCATGTATGATTTTGTCAAAATGAACACATGTACTATGTATAACTATAATGCTCTAAAACAAAAACAAAAATCTTGCTTTGAATTTCTAAACTGTATCAATGCAAAACTGTTATAAAAATATGGATGCATATAGACAATAACAAACAGTGATGATGTAACCATGAGAGTAATGGATAAATCTGGGTTCTGGATGGGTTTTTTTGGCAGTATTGGGTAAAAGGGGCATTCTACCACTGAACTACATCTCCAATCCTTTTATTGAGTCAAGGATTTGCTAAATTGCCCAGCCCCGCAAATTGCTAGGATTACAGGTGTGCGTATGAGTAACCCAGCCTAAATAATCTGGGTTTTAATGTCAATTACTGTTTTAAACTTTGTAAAAACAAAAACAAAACCCCCACAAAATGTTATATCAAGCCCTGGGATTGAGCCCCAGAGCTACACATAAACAAACAAAAATCTGGATAAGTTTATCTGCTGGCTTTATAAGGTGTTATAGCACACCCTACATACCTAAATGCACATTTTAATATTGACAATGATGCTTAAAAAGTATACAGAGTGGGCTGGGGTTGTGGCTCAGTGGTACAGCGCTCGCCTCGCATGTGTGAGACCCTAGGTTCGATCCTCAGCACCACATAAAATTAAACAAGTGAAATAAAGGTGTTGTGTCCAACTACAACTAAAAAACAAAATAAAAAGTAAAAGAAGTATACAGAGTACATTGATGCAAAATGGACACTATAAAAAAATCAACACCATTTGGCACAATCTGCCAACATCTTAATTCTGGAATAGATTAAGGGAAAAAGCTAGACTTCAGCACAACCTGTTTAAAAATTCACATAGGAAAACAAGCTAAGAGAGGAAAATTTTTAAAAATCCTGTAGACACATGATTCATTGCCAGTACCTTTGTCCTTCTTGAAATCCAGTGCATCTTGTTTATCTGTAACAATTTCCTTCATGTTAACAACACTTCGGTGGATTAACTGACGAAGAATTTTGATCTCACGAATGGCTGTAATTGGGAATCCCTCTTTCTCATTGTCTAATCGCACCTTCTTCAGAGCTACTAGTTCTCCTGCCAAAACAAATTCAACATTTTTTAATATATATTTTTTAGTTGTAGGTAGATACAATACCTTTATTTTATTTTTATGTGGTGCTGAGGATTGAACCCAGTGCTTCACATGTGCTAGGTGAGCACTCTACCGCTTAGCCACAACTCCAGTCCAAATTTAACATTTTTTATCCACAATCATGAACCAGTATTATATGCCCTTGTTCTAAAAGACACTTAATACCTATTTTTATTTCCTTAAAAAAAAATAAAAATAAAAATCCTGCCAGAGGCAGTGACACTTGCCTACAATACCAGTGATTGGGAGGCCAAGGCAAAAGTACTTCAAGTTCAAGGCCAAACTCAGCAAATTAGTGAGGCCCTCAGCAATCTAGAAAGACCCTAAAGAGTGGGAATGTAGCTCAGTGGTAGAGCTCCCCTGAATTAAAGCTCCAGCACCAAAAACAAAAACTTACATTTCCCATTCTTTCTTTTCTTTTTCGGTATTAGGGACTCAATTTACCCTAAGAATGCACCCTAACACTGAACTACATCCCATCCCCTATTTATCTATTTTTATTCATTCATTCATTGATTCATTCATTCATTGATTCATTCATTTATGCATGCTGGGGATTGAATCCAGGGTCTTCTGCATGCAAGGCAAGCACACTACCAACTGAGGTATATCCCCAGCCCCCACTATGTTCTTTATATTCTTTTCTTTACTTTTTTTGATAAGGAATTGAATCCAGAAGCACTTTGCCACTGAGCTACATCCCAGTCCTTTCTATTTTTCTTTTCCTTTTTTTGGTACTAAGGGTTAAACTCACATGCACATGACCACTGAGCCACATCCCCAGTCCTATTTTTTTATATTTGATTTAGAAACAGGGTCTCACTGAGTTACTTAGCATCTCACTTTTGCTAAGGCTGGCTATGAACTCTTGATTCTCCTGCCTCAGCCTCCCAAGGCACTGGAATTACAGGTGTGCACCACTGTTCTTAGTTTATATTTTTATTTTGAGACAGGGTCTCACTAAACTCCTAAGGGGCTCACTAAGTTGCGACTGTTGGCCTCAAACTTCCTGCCTCAATCGTCTATGGGAACTATGTTCCTTTCTTGTCAAATGTATTTTTTTTTAATTTGGATTTGTTATTTTCAAATTCAGTTAGGCCTAAAAGTTTGAATTATTAAAACATACCAATAATTAAATATTTCATTTTAAATTTCAAGAACTTCTCCCCTACAACCCTACAACTTTTATTTTCTTCCTTTTAAAATTTCCAGGGAGCAACCAGGCATGGTGGTATATACCTGTAATCCCAGCGATTTCGGAGGCTGAGGTAGGAAGATCGCAAGTTGAGGCCAGCCTCAGCAATTCAACAAGACCCAATCTCACAGTAAAAAATTAAAAGGATAGACTGGGGTTGTGGCTCAGTGGCAGAGTACTTGCCTAGCATGTGTGAGGCACTGGGTTCAATTCTCAGAACCATATAAATAAATGAAATAAAGGTCCATCAACGACTAATAAAATTTAAAAAAAAAAAGTCTATCAACAACAACAATATATATATATATATATATATAGCTGGGCGCAGTGGCATATACCTATAATCCCAGCAGCTCAGAGGCTGATACAAGAGGATTGCGAGTTCAAAGCCAGCCTCAGCAATGGTGAGGCACTAAGCAATTCAGTGAAACTCTGTCTCTAAATAAATAACAAAACAGGGCTGGGGATGCAGCTCAATAGTTGAGTGCCCCTAAATTCAATACCTGTTACCAAAAAATTAAAATTAAATTAAAAAAAGGATTCTGGATATAGTTCAGTGGTAAACTTCTCTTAAGTTTAATTACCAGTCCTAAATAAATAAATAAATAAATAAATTTATTTCCAGGAAGCTACAGAATGTTAGAATGAACCATAAAAAGAGGACTTTTTTTTTTTTTTTAAGTACTGGGGATTTAACTTGGGGCAGTCTACCAATGAGCCACATTCCCATCTCTCTTTTATTTTTTGAGACAGGGTCTTGCTAAGTTGCTTAGGACTATAGCTGAGGTTGGCCTAAAACTTCAGATCCTCCTACTCAACATCGAGATTAAACTCAGGAGCACTTGTCCACTGAGAGACATCCCCAGCCCTATTGTGTATTTTATTTAGAGACAGGGTCTCACTGAGTTGGCAAGTGCCTCGACATTGCTGAGGCTGGCTTTGAATTCATGATACTCCTGTCTTAGCCTCCTGAGCCACTGGGATTACAGGTGTACAATACAGTGCCCGACTAAGAGAAATGTTTTAAAAGAATAATTATTGTGTGCTAGGTCTGGTGGCACAGGCCTATTATCCCAACGGCTTGGGAGGCTGAGGCAAAAAGACTGCGATTTCAAAGCCAGCCTAAGCAATGGTGAGGAATGAATGAAGCAACTCAGTGAGACCCTATCTCTAAATAAAATACAAAATAGGGCTTGGGATGTCACTCAGTGCCCGAGTTCAATCTCTAGTACCAAAAAAAAAAGGGGGGGGAAGGGGGGGGAACAAGGGAGAGAATTGAACAACAGCAGATGAGGTAGAGAGGGAAGATGGGAGGGGAGGGGAGGGGGGATAGTAGGGGATAGGAAAGGTAGCAGAATACAACAGTCACTAATATGCCATTTTGTAAAAATGTGAATGTGTAACCGATGTGATTCTGCAATTTGTATTTGGGGTAAAAATGGGAGTTCATAACCCACTTGAGTCAAATGTATGAAAGATGATATGTCATGAGCTTTGTAATGTTTTGAACAACCAATAAAAAAAAAACAAAAAAAACATACCCAAACCACACACACACACACACACACAAAGAATAATTATTGTACAGCTCTCTTTCTATGTCCATAGGTTCTACATATATAGATTCAACCAACTGTGGATTAAACCTATTGAAGGGAAATATTGTGCCTGTACTGATTATGTATAGATGTTACTCTTGATTTACATAACTTTGCCTTGAATTAGGTACTGTAAGTACTCTATGGATGATTTAAAGTATACAGAAGGATGTGAACAGGCATAAAAGCAAATACCATGCCATTTTACATAAGGGACTTGAGTATTTGCAGATTTTGATATGAAAGGTCCTGAAATGAGGGGCTGGGGTAGTGGCTCAGTGGTACAGTGCTCGCCAAGCATGCATGAGGCACTGGGTTCGATCCTCGACACCACATAAAATCAAACTAATGTATCCACCTAAAACTAAAGATAAATAAATATTAAAAAAGGAAAAAAAAAGTCCTGAAATGAATACCTCACCCCACCTTCTAGTACTGGGGATTAAACCCAGGGACTCCCACATGGTAGGCAAGTGCTCTGCCACTAATCTACATCTCTAGCTCCACTTTCCCTGCTTTTTCATAATTGTGACAGGGTCTTATTAAACTGCCCAGGCTGCCTTCAAATTGACAATCCTTCTGCCTCAGACTCTTGAGTAGCTGGGATTACAGGCATGCATCACAGAGCCTGGCTGCAGTTTTCTTTTGAAAAATGTTAGTCTATTTAATAACTTTTGGCAATCAAATTAAATTAAAAGACAAAATTTGTTTTTGATAATCCTCTTAAGACAATCAGATTTGGGGCTGGGGATATAGCTCAGTTGGTAGAATGCTTGCCTCACACACACAAGGCCCTGGGTTCAGTCCCCAGCACCACACACACACACACACACACACACACAAAAAAAAAAAAAAAAAAAAAAACAATTAGATTTGTTAAACTGTTAACCCAACATCAAAGCTTTTATGGCAATATTTACCTGTGTCTTTGTCCTTGGCTTTATATACTTGGCCATAGGTTCCCTCTCCAATAATCCCAATAATATCAAACTTGTCCACACATCGTTTCCCCCAGTCACTTTCTGTTTGTCGTCTTTCTCCATAACGAGGACAACAAATTCTAAAAATAAAAATAGTTAAAAATGTTATTTTTTCATGATGACTCCACTGGCTCCTGTATCGCCATTACCATCTTTGACAGAAAATCTTTAATAAAACATGATATTTTACACAATTAAATGTGTGTCTAACTCCTGTATTGTCTAAAATTTTTTATTGAAAAGGCAGAAGTCAAATGATATAAAATAGCTTAAAAAAATCTCTGACAATGAGAAAAAGAGTTAGGATTCTGGCTTCAGGAAGACTGGGGATCAAATAATAAGTTGGTTGCTCACTTTGTGATCTCTCTTCAATACTGGCTTCAGTTATAAAATGGGGAAAGAATCCCTATATCCTAGGCTTACTATGAAAATAAAATATAAAACTTTGGCAGTTAACACATGCTTAATATTTGGTAACGGGGGCTGGGGATGTGGCTCAAGCGGTAGCGCGCTCGCCTGGCATGCGGGTGGCCCGGGTTCGATACTCAGCACCACATACAAACAAAGATGTTGTGTCTGCCGAAAACTAAAAAAAAATAAATATTTAAAAATTCATAAAAAATATTTGGTAACTATTTTTATTAACAGAGAGATGAAATCAATAAAAATAGACCCAGTTTACACTATCTTTACATTGTGACAATTTATATGCTTTTTGGGAAAAAAAATAATATTTCATTAATGTGTGCATGTTGGCACCCTGAATTAAAAGGGCTTTTTACTTCTTTAACACTGTTAGTATCATGAACTCAAAAGACACAATGAAGGGCTGGGGTTGGAGCTCAGCGGTAGAACACTTGCCTAGCATGTGCGAGGTCCTGGTTCAAATCTCCAGTATCACATAAATATAAATAAATAAAATAAAGGTATTGTGCCCAAATACAACTAAAAGGAAAATTTAAAAAAAAAGACAATGAGATCACTCAATATGGATTTGGGAATTTATTACTTTTCTAAAAACCTAGCCAGGTTATCTGTGGGACCAGATAAAAGGGTTTTCCTAAAGAGTGTTTTGACTGTAAAAATATACTTCAGAAGCTGGGCTTGGTGGCACATACCTATAATCCCAGCAGCTTGGGAGGCTGAGGTAGGAGGATCATGAGTTCAAAGCCACCCTCAGAGGGCTGGAGTTATGGCTCAGTGGTAGAGTGATGGCCTAATATTCGTAAAGCACTGGGTTCAGTCCTCAGCACCACACAAAATAAATAAAATAAAGGTATTTTGTCTGTCTACAATTAAAAAAAAAAATCTAGCCTCAACAACAGCAAGGCACTAACCAACTCAGTGAGATCCTGTCAACAAATAAAATACAAAATAGGGCTGGGGATGTGGCTAAGTGCCCCCAAGTTCAACCCCCAGGACCAAAAAATTTAAAAAATACACAAACACACACACATACACACGCATACACACACATTAAGACCAGACATGACTGTCTTTTATTTATTTATTTGAGGGGGGCAGGTACTGGGGATGGAACACATGTGTTCAATCCTTACCATCAGGGTGCCAACATGCACACACTGGATGCTTTACCAGAGAACTAATCTCCAGTCCATTTTATTTTTTCTTTTGAGACAGGGTCTTCCTAAAATTGCTGAGGGCCTTGCTAAGTTGCTGAAATTGGCATCAAACTTGCAATTCTCCTGCCTCAGAATCCCAAGTTCCTGGGATTACAGGCATAAGCCCCTGGACTTGCTGAGAGCAAACTTCTATGACCTTACTGATATGTGTTGTGGAAAAACACTTAAGACTTAGGTACAAAAGTAAGCAAGACAACTATTAAAGACAGACTCCCCCAAAAACTCACTTTGGTCTCTTTTTGTATGGTTGCTGAGGTGGTGTAATTGCCTTTGGCTCTGGAGAGTCTGGGGGAGATGGATCCCCACCAGGGAGCTCAGGAGGGAGAGGGAGGTCGGTGAGTAAGTGACGTGTCCTCTGTTCCTTCTCTTTCTTTACAGGTTTTGAAGGAAGAATTTCTTTTGGGCTAAATAATAGAGGGGAAGAAAAAGATTGCCAATTACTTAAGATATATGTAAATAAAACTTCACAAAGAAGGTAATAATGCCTAGCTATTAAAATATTTCAACGATTTTACTTTTAAGGAAAAAAATCTGTAATGTAACACAAGGAATTAGTTTATCACAGCTAAGCAAATTGGAATTTTGCAAAAAGAGACATCTACAGCATACTAAAGAAACAATAAAAAATTTGATATTATTTACACTTTCTTTATAAATTCTTTCCTCAATATCTTTAGATTTTTATGAAGATGTAATAAAATGCAAGAATTAATCTCTGAATTCACAATGTATCACTGCAACTCATAGAATTTACCAAACCTACTCTATACTTTAATCAACAAAGAATAAAAAAAAAATGAATGAAAACTCAATAACTTAAAAACTACTTTATTATTAAAAATATAGAAGGAACTTGGAAAAAAGTTACAGTGTTTTATAAGAAATATAACTAAGTTAGGGGGCTGGGGTTGTAACTCAGCAGTAGAGTGCTTGCCTAGCATGCATGAGGCACTGGGTTCAATCCTCAGTACCACATAACAATAAATAAAATAAAGGTATTGTGTCAATCTACAACTAAAATAATGGTAACAACAACAACAAAGAAATATAACTTCGTTGGAAATCAAAACTAGTGGAAAATATACTGAATTATTCTATTTGGAAAAAGAATGCAGCAACCATCTCCGACCAGATAAAATAAACAAATAATTCTAAAAATGAGAAAAAGAATCCAAGCAATTATTTCAGAATCATTTAAGCAACTGGTGATTAACATGATAGCCACACAAAATTATAACAGTAAATGGGAAGGAAAAAAAAAAAAAGATTTCTTTCCTGGAATAAATAGAAGAGTCCGTTTTGGACCCAATTTTTTAAACCATCTATTTTTTGGTGGTGGGGGGGCACTGGGGATGAAATCAGGGGCACTCAACTTCTTTTTTTTTTTTTTAATATCTATTTTTTAGTTTTCAGCAGACACAACATCTTTGTTTGTATGTGGTGCTGAGGATCGAACCCGGGCCGCACGCATGCCAGGCGAGCGCGCTACCACATGAGCCACATCCCCAGCCCAGGGGCACTCAACTTCTGACCCACATCCCCAGCCCTATTTTGTATTTATTTATTTATTTAATTAATATTTATTTTTTAGTCGTAGTCGGACACAATACCTTTATTTTATTGATTTATATGTGGTGCTGAGAATCGATCCCTCCCATTAGCTAGGCAAGCACTCTACCGCTGAGCCACAACCCCAACCCCCCTATTTTGTATTTATTTAGCCAGCTTTTACTGAGGCTGGCTTTGAATTTACAATCCTCCTGCCTCTGCCTCCCAAGTCACTGGGTAAACTATCTAAATTTATTTATTTATAAGATTAATTTTGTGCCATGCACACCCTCAGCACAGACATCTACAGTGCAGTACACTAATTCATGCCTACAAATAAACTAGGCTACTTATCAATTCTTTTCTATTCCTTAAAATTATCAGAAAGTTGAAAAGAATTTGATAATCTTAACTCCTCCAAGATCCTCTATTTTTCTGATCATGAATACTTTCTGAAATCATAAAAAAACCAGGCATATCCCCTGCAATGTCTTTTTTCTTTAATTTTCTATGCTGAGACAGGGTTTTGCTAAGTTGCTGCAGTTGGCCTCTAACTTGTTATTCTTCTGTCTCAGCCTCCTATATCACTGGGATTATAGGCATGTGCCACTGCATCTGGCCCTCATAAAAAATTATTATAAAACATCTTGCTGCTCTTTGTGTGTGAAATTCTCTTTCCCATGAAAGAATATTATTTATTTAAAATACAAGAACACAATTTCAAGAGCTATTAATTCTTACTAATTTCTATCATTTTAATCCCTTGTAAACAGAGCAATAGAATGTATATTAGTTTGTATCACACATCAACTAGAAGTAGGTAGTTAATGGAGTACAGAATAATCATCTGAAACATTATGAATTTCTAGTAGAGATGAACACACATCACAATCTACACTCACATTTTTCTACCATGGTAAAAAAGCCCATTACCAGAAAAGTCTTCAGTAAGGTATACAATATAGATTTTTCATTTTTTTATATTGGTGATTGAATCCAGGGGAACTTTACTACTGAGCTTCATCCTCAATCCTTTTTTATTTTATGACAGAGTCTCACTAAGTTACTGAGAGTCTAAGTTACCCAGGCTGTCCTTGAACTTGCAATCCTCCTGTCTCAACCTCCAAAGTTGCTAAGATTACAGGTATGCACCAGTGTGCCTGCTATTGCAATACAGATATTTAAAATTTCTTCTCATTTAGCCAGGCATGGTAGCATAGGCCTATAATTCCAGCCACTTAACAGGATGAGGCAGGAGGATTACAGATTTGAAGCCAGCCTCAGCAATGCAAGCTAGTGAGACCCTGTCTCAAAAATAAAATGGGCTGGGATGTGGATCAGTGATTAAGTGCCCCTGGGTTCTATCCTTGGTACCAAAAAAAATAAGTAAAGAGATTTAAAATTTCTTCTTCTATAGCTAATATATTCAGGGAAGGAAAATTCATAATTTCTCAATTATTATTAGGTATTATTTTTCATTCTTTATTTTAATAATCATTCTTTTTTGGGGGGGGTACAAAGGATTGAACCCAGGCACATTTAACCACTTAGGTACATCTCTACCCCCTTTTTATACATTATTTTGAGACAGGGGGTCTTTCTAAATTGTTAAGGCTAGCTCTGAACTTGTGATCTTCCTGCCTCAGTCCCCCAAAATGCTGAAATTACAGGCATGTGCCACCATACCCAGCATAAGAAATTCTTTTTTGTGGTCCCAGGGCCTTGTGCATTGTGCATATAAGGCAAGCACTCTATCAGCTGAGCTATATCCCCAGGCCTCAGATATTCTTTTTAATTAAAATCTTAATTCCTCATGATTTGAGAATCAATTTTGTTAGTTCTGATTCACCAGAAGAAAGATAAACATCAAAGGATCTGAACTATGAATTGTCTAACCATTGCTACTGAAGTAAGTTTAACATATGTTTTATATTTAGGCTTTATTTTCTACAAAGTTTACTTCATGGGTTCATATAATAAA
This sequence comes from Marmota flaviventris, assembly GCF_047511675.1. Classification (NCBI taxonomy): domain Eukaryota; kingdom Metazoa; phylum Chordata; class Mammalia; order Rodentia; family Sciuridae; genus Marmota; species Marmota flaviventris. The sequence continues at coordinate 55,530,776 of NC_092514.1, read as the reverse complement.
GTTCACTACTATGAAAAATGTACATTCCTTCTAAAACACTACATTTTCACATATTTATTTTAAGAAGGAAAGAGTGTTTGATAGGATATATACTACCAGTTCAGGGCACACAATATGAATAAAGGTGAAATCCTGTTTCAACAAATTCCAATGTACTAAACATGTTGGAAGTTTGGTAATAAACTTTCTTTTTTTTTTTTTTTAAATTATAAAATGCTTTTATTTTAGTTATGTAACACTTAGGTTCGCCTCCAAATTTACTGAGGTTTTGGTCTTTCTGTACTCAATTATATCTTGTAACAGTTAATACAAATTCCAATAATCTTATAAAGTGTCAATAGCATTCATAATATACATTCCCTTGTGATTTTATACTTTACCATTACTTTTTACTTAATTTATGATTATTTAAAATTTTTTTATATAGAAAAAATATAATTTTCCAGGCAGATCAAAACAAAAAATTCCAGTAAAAATATACTGAGAATAACAAATAAAAATATTTATAACAAAATACCAAAAGTGATTCAACTTTTTAAAATATCCTAGTTTAATCTAATGAGTAGTTTGCACTAGAACAAGTAATGTTTTGTGTTGCTCTTTTGAATAATGACTAAGACATTCAAACAAAAAGAGAAGTAATTTTAAGTTAAAAAATTTTAAAAGACTGCCCTTGTCTAAATACCACAGTAGGAAATGCAATTTCAACATATTTCTTGATAAAGATATTTAAAAAATAATCTTCATATACAATGAATCTGATGCTTCATAAGCATGAAGTGAAGTCAAAATCTACAAAATAAACTTGGTCATCTGGACAATGAGATCCAAGGGTATTGGCATGAAATTAAATACATGAGGTAAAGAAGAAAAAGACCTCCCTAGTGCTTTCAGATATTTACTTGTTATCCCTAAAATGATCAATTATTGGCCTAAGGTGCATATCTTAATCACTCAGTGACCTACATGCCATTTGGACATTTATTTCAGTTAAATAAAATACTATGCAGGTTATAATGTACATGTTAAAATCAAATATGGAAGTACACATATTAGTTTAAATATGCACAATATTCATGATGCAGAAATCTAAGAGTGCTATTTGGTCATTTCATTGGATGTTGACATATTTGGTCAACATCTACATGCATAATGGCCTGGGGTCTAGCGAAGTAGTTTTACTTCAGGCTAGAATATAAAAAGAGTACAGGTATACCTTACTGTTTGCTGCTACTGGAAAGCTCTCCGTCAGAACTTACTCTGAAAACAAATGTCTTTCTTCCTAATATGGGTGACAACCTCAATGATTAAACACGAACCTGTAGGTAACAATGTAGCTAATGTAGTAAGTGAGTCACTGTCATACAGTACATCTAGATCAAGTAGGACATTCTGCACTGTTGCCAGTGAGATCGAGGAAAGCGTCTCTGACGCCTGGACTTGCTGTGCGGAGTGGGTCGGGCCTTCTCTGCAACCTTGTCTGGCGCCCGCCGTCTGCCCATCTGCGGCCTGCCTGCCCTAGGACATGGTGCAGTCTTCTTTGCTCTTGCCCCTCTCGCTTCCCTCTCCTGCTTCTCTTCCACCCTCTGAACTGGAGTCCCCCGTCTCCCCTGCTGCTGCTGACAACTCACTGCTTTCTTGACCCAGGCTGTCCTGGGCTTTGTCAGCCACCTGACCTGGGTGTTGGGACGGATCCTGCCTCTTGGCACTTTCTGCCCGAGAGGCATCATCAGTGTCCACTGAGGGGCTGTTTTCCAGCAGGGAGCTGCTGTCCCCTTCTTCCTTCTCTGGTTCTCGAGGACTGCTCTGGGCGCTGCTGGCTGCTTTGTCATCACCATCTTCATCTAATGCTTTATCACTAGCACTAGCACCTGACGACTCAACTGTCCCACCTTCGGGATTCAGCGTGCCTCCGTGAGACATTCCCTCTGCCCTGGTCTTCACATCACCGTCCTCTTGCTGAAGCTTTCCATTCAACTCCGTTTCACGATTCCCTGGACAATCCACAGGCTCCCTGCTTCCTGCCACAATTTTCTGCTCTGGATTTTGGGTCACCTCATTTTGTGATTCCACTACTCGTTTCTTGTCAGAAAACTGCACCTGCTCTTCTTCCTTAATCTCGCCTACCTCTGCGTTCTGATAGCTCAGTTCTTTCTTAACACCCTCAAGGGATTCTGCAGCTGCTGGTGATCTTTTCTTCTTGTTTTTCTTCTTCTTGTTCTTATTCTTCTTCTGGGGTGACTCTGATGCCTCCGCCTGCTGGTCACTCTTCTCCTCCTCTGGTTCCTTTGCATCAAGCAGCTCACCTTCAGCATCGGCCCTACCTGAGCCTGTTGCTTCCTGATGGCTGCCCTTGGCTGCTGGAGCACCAGGGACGGGCTGGGGTTCTGCGTGGCCTGGCTCCTCATCCCTCACCTCCGTAGCTCCACCCTTTTCTGCACTGTTCTTCCCACGGGCTTCTGTGCTATGAACTGGGGCCTCTCTCAGCTCAGTTGCCTCCTGGTTGGTGAGCTCCTTCTCTAAGCTCTGCCCTGCACTGGTGCTAAACACACACTGTCCACCTTGAGACACTGGGTCATCACCATGCTTCAGAGGACTTGCAGGCGCTGTGCCCACTTGCTCCCCAGCTGGCACTCCCCCTGCCTCTACTATACTCCCCAGGGGACCCCCACTTGGCCCTCCAGCATCTGTCCTGCTCATTCTTTCAACTTCGGGTATTGGCACAGGAGCAGATTCCTGGCATGTTTGTGGGCTAACCTCTTCCAAGTCGCTTTTCCAATCCTCCTGCTTTTCTTTTTCCTGCCTTCCTACAGATGGCTCACTTTGGCTTTTGACATCCAAGGCAGTGCAACTGTCCTGCCCACTCGTGGGTACTGGGGCTTCCTTGTCTAAATCCCTCCAATAACCAGGTTGCTCCAGGGAAGCCCCAGTTTCACCATCTGGCACGTCTATGACCCCTCTTGACTCAACCTGCCCTGGACTTTCAAGGAAAGCAGTATTCTCTAGAACTTGGTTGTGAACCTGCTCCTCACAGTTAGCATTTGCTCTGGGTCCTGGGGACGGGGCACTGTCTCCAGAGGTTTTCTGCTCCTCCACATTTTCACCAGGATGTGATACATAATCCTTTACTGTGTCCTCTTTGTGCTGTCCTTGCTCAGTATTCTGCAAGATTGCTCTTTTCCCCATATTCTCCACAATTTCATTTTTCACCTTCACTTCTGTGGCTCTTCCCAGTGTCCCATCCCCGGCCGACTTGAGGGCATTTAACTCCTCTTTAGTGATCTTGGTGGAGCCTTGGTACCCAACATTGTTTAGTGTATCTGAAGTCTCTCCATTGTTGGCTATTTCTGAATTTAGGATTATTCCATGTTTCTCCAGCATTTCTTCCCTCTGCCTCAGCGCCTCCTTGACCTCAGCAAACTGGAACTGCAGCACGCTGTGGGCATGCTTTTCCCGCTCAAACTCTGCTTTTCTCTTCGTACTGCCGCTGAGACTCAGCCAGCTGCTCCTCGAGCTCCAGCAGCGTGTCCTTCAGGTTGTCAACCTGATACATGAAGTTGGTCTTCTCGTTGTCTAGCTGGGCATTGGAAACCATAGCCTTCTTGTATTTCTCTTCCACTTCTGCTAGTGAGTCCTTGATCTCCCTGATGGATGCCTCGGTGTCAATGGAGATGGAGGTGTCTCCGCTTCCCCTCCGGGAAGATGTTCCACCCAGGGAGGCCAGCGTGGCTGCAGACAAGCCCGGCATGTTGCGAGACCCCTTCTCAGCAAAATCTTTCTCTGGTCTCTCTTCAACCTCCTTCTGCTGCCGCTCCAGCTCCTTCATCCGGATCTCTCGAGCCTCAGCGCGGGCCGCACGCTTTGCTGCAAGCCTGGCCTCCGCCAGTCTTTGAGCTTCTGGACTCAGACAGTCTATTTCCTTGTTCTGCGACCCCGCAGGGCTGGCCATGATGCCGGAGTGCGGAGCGGACCCAACTTCCCACCCCAGGAGGACTCTCCGCGACCGGCTCCGGTGTCCGCTGGAGGCGAGCTCTCAACGCTGCCGCATCCCCAGAGCTGCGGTCCGCCCCGGCCGGGAACTCGCCGCAGAAACGCGGGCGCCTGGCCAGCCGGACGAGCCCCGGAGCCCACACGCGCGGCTCAGCGGATCCCCTGCTCGGGCGCGGCCCGCGGGGCGGGGCGCAGGTGGCCGCAGGCCCCTAAACTTTCAAACTACAATATTTAACAACATTACAGCCTTTAGTGTAGGACACTAAGTAAAAAGTAGCTTTATAAAGTGATGAAGACATGATATAGAAGGGTTCTAATAAATGTCTTCTAATTGAAGTCAGTCACAGTGACTACTGCCTGTAATCCCATCTATATAGAAGGCTGATAGCAAGTTTAAGTCAGTCTGGGAAAAGCAGTGAGACTCGGCCTCAAAATGAAAAAGGGCTGGGCCTATAGCTTATTGATATAAAGTGCCCCTAACACTCAATCCCCAGTACTGGAAAAAAATTAAAAATAAAATAAAATAAATAAAAATAAAAATAAAATCAATCCTTCAAAGCCAGAAGAGTGGTGGTACACAACTATAAACCCAGCTGTTCAGGAAACGAAGGCAGAAGAATCACAAGTTTGAGGTTACGCTCAGGGGTAGAACATGTGCCATTAGTATCAATCAATCAATCAATCAATCAATAAATGCCCTGGGTTTAATACCTAGTACCACCAAAAAAAAAAAAAAAAAAGTCATTACTCCAGCTGGGCTCAATCTGTAATCCCAGTATTTTGGGAGGCTGAAGCAGAAGGATCTCAAGTTCAAAGCTAGCCTCAGCAATTCAGACCCTAAGCAACTTGGCAAAACTCTTGTCTCCAAAAAGGATTGGGGCCAGGTGCAGTGGTGCACACCTATAATCCCAGCAGCTCAGGAGGCTGAGACAGGAGTATCACAAGTTCAAAACTAGCCTCAGCAAAAGCAAGGCCCTAAGCAACTCAGTGAGACCCTGTCTCTAAATAAAATACAAAACAGGATTGGGGATGGGGATGTGGCTCAGTGGTCGAGTGGCCCTGAGTTCAAACCCCATACCAAAAAAAAAATAAAAAAAAATTGAGGGTTGGGGATGTGGATCAATGATTAAATGTCCTGGGTTCAATCTCTGGTAACCCCCCCACCTCGCCCCCCCCAAAAAAGGTCATTACTTGAAGATTTAGTGCTAGGAAATGCTAAGTCCTACAGCAAGGGACTAAGCAACTCAGTGAGACTCTATCTCTAAGTAAAACAGAAAACAGGGCTAGAGATGTGGCTCAGTGGTCGAGTGCCCAAGTTCAATTCCAGATACCAAAAAAAAAAAAAAAGTCTTAATTTCCTGGCCAAATTTTAGAATCTGGATAATACATATGAATTTATGATAATGAGATTTAATTTTAGATACAAAGTAAAGATTTGTAATATTTTCTGTTGTTGTTAATAAAGAATATGAAATTTGTGAGCTGGGGTGTGGTTCAGTGGTAGAGTGCTTGCCTAGCATGCATGAGGCCCTGGGTTCAATTTCTACACTTCCAAAAAATAAGAATACACAATTTACTTATAGACCATCAAAAAGGATTTAATTTCTTAATTGCTGTTGTTGCTGATAGGAACTGAACCCAGGGCCCCAGGGCCTTATGTATGCTAGGCAAGTGCTCTCCTACTGAATTACATCCCAAGTCCATTTTCAAATTTAATGGTATAAACTACTTGAAAAAATGATCATTTACCACCTTTCCCCAAAGCAGGTTATTTAATAAGTTATTTCAGCGAGGTATGGGGGTGCACGCCTATAATCCCACAGGCTCAGGAGGCTAAAGTAGGAGGATCTCAAGTTCAAAAGCTGCCTGCCTCAGCAACTTAGGGAGACCCTTTAGCAGCTTAGCAAGACCCTATCTCAATGAATAAAGGGCAAGGGACATAGCTCAGTGGCTAAGCACCTAGGTTCAATGCCACATACAAAAGAAAAGTTATTTCATTGGTATTTGCAAACTTGTATTAAAAAATTTAAAGCCAGATACAGTAGAAGATTGAAGCAGAAACTTAGTGAGATCCTCAAAACAGAGCTGGGCATGGTGATGCATGCCTGTAATTCCAGCAGCTCAAGAGGCTGAGGCAGGAGAATCAAGGGTTCATACCCAGCCTCAGCTACTTAGTGAGGCCTTACGTAACTTGGAGAGATCGTTTCAAAATAAAAAACAAACAAACAAAAAAGGGCTGAGGATGTTGCTTAGTGGTTAAGCACCCGCTGGATTCAATCCCTGGTATGGGGTAGGGACTGGAAATAGCGATCCTCAAAATAAAAAATTAAAAAGCTGGCCGGGCATGGTGGCCCACACCTTAATCCCAGCGGTTGGGGCGGCTGAGACAATAAGACTGTGAGTTCAAATAAAGCCAGCCTCAGCAAAGGCAAGATGCTAAGCAACTCAGTGGGACCCTGTCTCTAAATAAAATACAAAATAGGGCTAGCGGTGTGGCTCAGTAGCTGAGTGCCCCTAGGTTCAATCCCTGGTACCAAAAAGGGGAAAAAAAAAAAAAGGCGATGATGTAGCTCAGTGGTACAGTGTCCCCGAGTTCAATCTCATTACCACAAAAGAAACAAAACTGGAGCTAGGGCTCAGCGGTAGAGCACTTGTGCACATGCAAGGCCCTGGGTTTGCTCCTCAGCACCACATAAAAATAAATAAAATAAAGGTATTGTGTCCAACTACAACTAAAAAATAAATATTAAAAAAAGGGGCTGGGGTTGTAGCTCAGAGGTAGAGTGCTTGCTTCACACTTGTGAGGCACACTATGTTCGATCCTCAACACCACATAAAATAAATAAATAAATAAAATAAAAATATTGTGTCCATTAAAAAATAATTAAAAATAAGAAACAAACAAAACAAATGATCCAAGCACATTCTTCTAGCAAAATCCTAAAGCAAATGTGAATGATCATATAATCCCTTCATTTTTAAATTGTGTTTTTGCATTACTGGGGTTGGAAACCAGGGACACTTTACCACTAAGCTACATCCTAAATCCTTTCAAATTTTTAAGACAGGATCTTGTTAAATGACTGAGGCTGGCTTCCCTATCCTTTCTTTTCTACAAAGAACCCAATACTTTTAAAGATACACTTTTTAAGAGTAATGCAAGCACACTGGGCATGGTGGTACATGTCTGTAATCCCAGACACTGCGGAGAATGAAGCAGAAGATCACAAGATTAAGGCCAGCCTCAGCCACTTAACAAAAACCTATCTCAAAAAAAAAAAAAAAAAAAGGGTTGGGGATATAGCTCAATGGTAGAGTGATCCTGGACTTAATCCCCAGTACAAAAAAATAAAATAAAATTGATAATGGAAAAAATTTTCATTTCCATTTTTCTATCTTCAGTAATTTAACCTATATAAAAAAAAACTAACAATAATAACACCTTTTAAAAATAATTACATTGCACTAGGAAATAAAATATATTTTCAGAATCAGAATTGCTATACAACAAATATAGTTTTGTTCACTTCATTCTCTCTCAAATATAATCTCAAGATAGCTACACATACATATAAGTAAATATTGAATGGTCCTACTTTACCCTTTTCCCCAATCTAAAAAACAGAAATCCTTGTGTCTTGTATCAAAATCATTCCACCTCACAAAATCTACACTCTATGCTGACACATGATAAGTTCAATAGCTACCTGTTGATTGGTTAATTCAAGCAAGCATTTTAAAATCATGATTCTTAGCCAGATCCTAACCACTATGTAAACTCATAATGAAATTTTTGTGAATAGATATAGGATTCCTTTGAATAATGCTGAACTACTTACTTCCTTTCCAACAAAAATGATAAAATCATGTATCTTTTATCTATAAAAAGTATACTGTGTACCTCAAACAACTTTTTCTACATAAAAAGATTCTGTTTAGGGGCTGGGTTTTAGCTCAATGGTACTGAGTGCTTGCCTAGCATGTGTGAGGCACTGGGTTCGATCCTCAACACCATTAAAAAATAATAAAATAAAGGTATATATTTTAAAAAAAGGTTTGTTTTCCTTTGTAGTTCTCAGGATAGAGTAGAATTCATAAATACCTATTAATATTAGAAAGAACATGTGGAAGCCAGCATGGTGGCACATGCCTGTACTGCTAATCACTTAGGAGTTTGAGGTAGGAACATGACAAGCTTGAAGCGACCTTGGGTCATTTAGCAAGATCTGTAACACACACACAAAAAAAAGGGATGAGGGGGACGCTGGGGTTCAGCGGTAGAGCGCTCATCTAACATGTGTGAGACCCTAGGTTTGATCCTCAGTACCACATATAAATAAAGGTATTGTGTCCAACTAAAAATAATGAATATTTAAAAAAGGGAGGTGGGTGGGGGATGTAGCTTAGAGATGGAGCACCTATCTACCCAGCATGCAAAATGCCCTGGGTTCAATCTCTAGCACAGAAGAAAGGAGAGGAAAGGTATGGGGGAAAGATGTGTGTGGAAATCTTCTTTAAAATCAGATTGACAACTACATGAATAATAATAGAGCCATACTTTTTGTTTATTTGTTTGTTTCTCCATTACTTGGGACTGAATCCAGGGGCATTCTACCACTGAACTACATTCCCAACATAATATATATATATATATATATATTTATTTATATTTATTTATTTATTTTAGTTCTACATGGGCACAATATATTTTGTTTATTTATTTTTATGTGGTGCTGAGAATCGAACCCAGTGCCTCATATATGCAAGGCAAACGCTCTGTCACTGAGCCACAACCCCAGCCTAACATTCCTGGTTTTTCTGATCTTTTATTTTAAGACAGGGCTTTCACTAAGTTCTAGGGATGGCTTTGAACTTGTGATTGTCTTGCCTCAGTCTCCCAGTCCCTGGGACCATAGTCTTTTGCATTGTACCTAGCAGTCATCCTTTTTTGGAGGAGAAAAGGGGGTGGTATTAGGGATTTAACCCAGGGACACTGTACCGCTGAGCTGCATCTCCAACCCTGGTTTTTATTTTATTCTGAGACAGGTTCTTACTAAGTTGCCCAGAGCCTCACTAAGTTGCTGAAGCTGGCTTTGCACTTGTGATCTTCCTGCCTCAGCCTTCCAATTCACTGGTTTACAAGCAAGTGCCACTACATCTGGTCAGAGTCATTCTTTAAAACATTCTAGAGCTGTTCTTGGTGGTGCATACTGTCGTCCCAGCTATTTGGAAGGGAAAGATAGGAGGATCACAGAACCTAGGAGTATGAGTCCAGCCTGGACAATAATGCAAGACCCTGTCTCAAAAACAAAAAAAAAAAAACCAAAACCTTTTTCTTCCTTTCCATTTACTCTACTCATACAATCAGAATCATGTTTCATAATCATCTCAGTTTTCAATACTCAAAGAATTCATTAAAATTATTCTCATCATTCTGTTATGAATTGTATTCTAATTAGCAAAGATTCTACATATCATTCGTTCAGTTGTACCTTATATGATAACGTTGAAAAAATCTTTTTTTTTTCTTTTCTTTTTTCCTTTGGTACTAGGGATTGAACCTAGAGGTGCTTTACCACTGAGCAACACATTTTTTTATTTTGAGACACAGTCTTGCTGAGATGCTTAAGAACTTGCTAAATTGCTAAGACTGGCCTCAAATTGGCAATCCTCCTGCCTCAGTCTTCTGAGTCACTGGGATTACAAGCATGTGTCACTGTACCTGACCAATGCTAAAATTTTTAAAGGTGGTGAAGTATTGTGGTTATACTGGAATATGTTACTATTAGGAGAGACATACTGATGTATATAGAATATCATAACTACAGTAGTTAAAATAAATTTGATAGACTGGGCATGGTGGCACACACCTATCTCAGGAGGCTGAGGCAGGAGGATTACAGGTTCAAAGTCAGCCACAGGAACTTAGGAAGTCCCTAAGCAACTAAGAAAGACCCTGTCTCAAAATGAAAAATAAAAAGGGTTGGAGATGTGGCTCAGGGGTTAAGCACTCTGAGTTCAATCCCCAAGAAAATAGTAAATGAAATAAAATAAATGTGACAGAAAGTTAATAATTGGTGAACCAAGTAGAGCATAGGATTGTTAATTATATTGTTTATTTTTATAAAGACACTAAAATTTTCAAAATAAAAATACAGATGAGGGCGGCAGATGTGGCTCAGTGGTAGGATGTTTGCCTAGCATGTATGAGGACCTGAGTTCAATCCTAGCATTGCAAAAAACAAACAAAAAAACAGAGGAATACTTTTAAAAAATCTGAATCAAAATTAGCCTTATCAGAGCTGAGGATATAGCTCAGTTGGTAGAGTGTTTGCCTTGCATGCACAAGGCCCTGGGTTCAATCCCTAGTATCACCACCCCAAAAAAACAGCCTCTATCAATAAACCTATGAAAATCGGTTTAGTAGGCCTCAACTCCTAATTCTTTATTCCTAAGGGACTGAATCCACGGGCATTCTACCACTGAACTACATTCCCAGCATATATATATATATATATATTTAGTTCTTTGGGGACGGTAAAGTGTCCCTGGGTTAAATCCCTAATACCACCCCCTTTTCTCCTCCAAAAAAGGATGACTGCTAGGTACAATGCAAAAGACTATGGTCCCAGGGACTGGGAGACTGAGGCAAGACAATCACAAGTTCTTAAATATGACCTTTTCCACTGGGGGGGGGAATCAAACCTCAAAAGCACTTCCTATTCATAAAAGCAATCTGAATAGCCATGCATTAGTAGTTTTGGGGGGGTCTAAAAACTACTAATTGAACTAGTAGGGAATTGAATCCAGGGGTGCTTTTCCACTGAGCTATGTCCCCAGACTACTTAAATTTGGAGATAGGGTCGCGCTAATTTGCTGTAGGTGGCCTCAAGCTTGCGATTGCTTGTCTTAGCTAGCCAAGTCACCTGGATTACAGATATGCACACTGTGCTCAACTCCATGAATTATTATTTTACTTTATTTTATTTTTTGGTACTAGGGATTAAACCCAGAGGTGCTTAACCACTGAGTCACATCCCCACATTTATTTATTTTTTATTTTGAGACAGGGTCTTGCTAAGTTGCTTAGGGCTTTGCTAAGTTGCCAAGGTTGGCTTTGAACTCACAATTCTCCTGCTTCAACCTCCTGAGCCAAAGAGCATTAGTTGTGACAAAGTTTAAAAACAGAAAACACATTACACTTAGATCAAAAGGATTAATTTTTTTCCAGTTAACTATGGGACTTACCTATCGATGTCATCATCTCCAGGTAACAAGGGTGGGAGGGGCAGAGGAGGCAACGTGGAAGTTTTCAAGTGTGGAATAGCAGCTGTTACAGTTACTTGAGTCTTCATTAGAAACCTGTACAGGGGGCTGAGAATTTGCCTGAGAGGACAGAGTAGATGTCCTTGGATGAGTAGAAGGGGGAAAAGTTGAACTACTAGGAATAGGAACCTGACTAAATGTTGGTTGGGGAGGAGGCAGAGGTGGTTGTTGTGGAATAGTTGGTAGTGGAGGCAAAGGTGGCAAAGGGGGTGTCTGAGGTGGAGGTGTAGTAGTTGGTAAAGGAGGTGGAGGAGAAGTAATTATGGGGAGAGGTGGAGGGGTCTCCTTTTCTGGTGTCTCTGTCTCCTTTGGAGTAACAATCTCCTCTTTCAGTGCTATGGGTTTAGAGTCTCTTGTTCCCTGTGCTTTCAAATCTTTAACAGGATGCTTCTCAGAGTTCTCATCCAACTTTACCTTCCCTGTATCTACAGAATTTTTGACCTCTGTATTTGAATGCGTTACATTCACCAGTTCAGTATCTGGGGCACATTTTTCCAATTTTACACCTCTGGGTAACTTTTTAGACTCCAAGCCTGAATCCTTAGCCTCCACTGAACTGTTCTCTTTCCTAGGTAAAAATATAGGTGAACCCTTTGATTCCTTTCCATCCATTTTTGCTGCAGCTGCAGCAGCTGCTCTCTCCTTCTTTTTTCTACTGAGTTCAGCTCCCAGGCTGGAATTCAGTGGAAGCCTGACCGGTGAGATACTGGAATGACGACTTCGTGACCCAGATCTCTTCTTTTTACTATGAGAAGATGAGTGTCTTGAATATGCAGGACTTCTACTTCTGGACTTCATGGATTTCCTACTGGAAAAGAAAAAGGCAATTTAAAATGGATAGACTATTGCAATATACTGAAGAAAGCAGATAAGCAAAGCTATGGAAAACTTTCACTTTTTTTTCTTCTCCTTGGTACCAGGGATTGAACCCAGGGCACTTTACCACTGAGCTACATCCCCAGCCCTATTTAATTTGAGAGAGTCTCACCAAGTCACTGAGGGCCTTGCTAAACTGCCCAGGACCTCAAGCTTGCAATATTCTTATCTCAGCCTCCTGAGTCACTGGGATTACAGGCATGTGTCATGGCACCCAGCAGAACTAAAGTATTAAACCCATTTTGAGTAAATCCATCCAAAAAATAAATTAGGTACCATCAAAATAAAAGTTTCAGAAACCAGCCCAAATAAAAGGAGCCTAAGAAGACATGGAAATTAAATGTAATATCATGTTTAAGATCCTGGAACAGAAAATGGATATTAGGTAAAGACTGATCTGAATAAATTAGACTTCAATTAATAATTATGTTTCCATATTGATTATCTATAACAAAAGTACCACTCTAATATAATGTTAACAACAAGGAAAACTGGATATAGGCGTATATAAAAACTCCCCATAGCACTTTCACAATTTCTTTGTAAATTACTGGACATGATACCACATGCCTATAGTCCCAGAGACTCAGGAGGCAGAGGCAGAAGAATAGCAAATTTAAGGCCAGTCTGGACAACTCAGCAAAACCCTGCTTCAAAATAAAAAGGACTGGGGATGTAGCTCAGTGGTAAAGCACCCCAAAGTTCAATCCTGAGTATTAAAACAATATTTTCTATAAATCTAAAACTATCCTAAAATACAAGGTTCATTTAAAAAAATGGATAAGAGGAACTATGTCCTACAAAAACATATTTGAGTCATACAACACTAAAAATTGTTCGTTATTTAAATGAAGGAAGACAAAACAATACATTTCTTTCCCACATTGGAAAAGAAATAAATAGCCATATTCACAAATGCTTACTTTCAGAATTTTGGCTTCAATCTTTGATAAAGTGAAAATAAAATAATAAGACTGGGGATTTAGCTCAGTTGGTACAATGCTTGCCTTGCATGCACAAGGCCCTGGGTTCGATCCCCAGCACGCAAAACAAAAAAAAAAAAAAAAAAAAAGATACAGTCATAATCTATAATAAAGGTAGTTATATAAATTAAGAAGTTAATCTAACTTTTCAAACTAAGGAGCTATTTAATTGGCAGATTCCCGGAAAATATGTTGTTCTTTATACCCTTAATTTATGATAACGTTGTGCACACAGTAAACAAACCCCCAATGTTAAAAAAGTTAGGATTCATAAGTAGACAAATTAGAGAAAATTTTTTAGCAAAATAATCCATTAGAAATTTTTAAAAAGGCTGGGGCTAGGGATGTGGCTCAAGTGGTAGCATGCTCGCCTAGCATGCATGAAGCACTGGGTTTGATTCTCATTGTGTCCACCTAAAATTAAAAAATAAATATTAAAAAAAAAGAAGAAGAAGAAGTTTTAAAAAGGGCTGGGGATACAGCTCAGGTGGTAGAGTGATTGCCTTGCATGCACAAGGCCCTGGGTTCAATGCCCAGTACCACAAAAAAAAAAAAAAAAAAAAAAAAAAAAAGTTTTTAAAAAATATGATAGTTCCTGGGGCTGGGGATGTGGCTCAAGCGGTAGCGTGCTCGCCTGGCATGCGTGCCGCCCGGGTTTGATCCTCAGCACCACATACAAACAAAGATGTTGTGTCGGCCGATAACTAAAAAAAATAAGTATTAAAATTCTCAAAAAAATTCACTAAAAATTCACTAAAAAAAAATTAAAATATTTTTTACAAATTCTCTCTCTCTCTCTTTAAAAATATATATATATATATATATATATATATATATATATATATATATATATATATATATGATAGTTCCTGGTCCTTTTCATATAAAAAAGGATTTCCAATCAATTTTTTAGGAACTCATAATTAAGACAAGGCGGGGCTGGGATTCTGGCTTAGCAGTACAGTGCTCGCCTAGGACAGGCAGGACCCGGGTTCCTCAGTACCACATAAAAATAAAGGCATTGTGTTGTGTCCATCTACACCTAAAATATATATATATATTTTAAAAAAATTTTTTAAATAAAAAAATAATTAAGACAAGGTATTATATTTTTATTATATTATTGCATGTTCAATTAATTTTCTTCTTAAGGAAGAATGGGGAGTAAAATCTGGTAAATCTTTTTTTTTTTTTTTTAATGTATGTTTTTATGTGGTGTTGAGGATCGAACCCAGGGCCTCACACATGAGAGGCAAGCACTCTACCACTGAGCTACAACCTGAGCCTAAAATCTGGTAAATCTATGGGGCAAATTATTTCAAGTTGAAACACCAGTCTCATTAATTCTTTTTGTTCTTTACCAAAGCCTAATCTGTTCAAGCATCAATGTGAGACAAGCAAACAGGGATATGGAGATATCATATATCTGGCTCAATAGAAGAACACTTGCCTAGAATGCAGGAGAACCTGGGTTTAATCCACAGCACTGAAAAAAAAAGGGACTGGACAAACATAATTTGCCCATTAGTCTAAAACAAATTGCTCCCATTTCAGATCAGTATTTCCCTTTATCTGTGGGCACTGATAAAACTAACATGAATCAAAATGAACAGCATATATATGTAAGGGAAACAACTCACATGACAGCAGCCATGGTTTTCTTTTATCTATACTCCTTTTGGAAGTTCATTTCAAAAATTAGTTAAAATATAGAATTATTATTGGAAGAAATAGTACTAAAAAACATCAATGACAACATATATATGAACATAAAAAATATTGAAAGTAATTAAATCACTGGGCATGGTGGCACATGGCATTATCAGAGAGCTTTTTGCATAGCGCATTAGCTATCTGCAAAAATCTGCAGAAGGCTTGTCATTTCCTCTTTTTGTTAATTGCCAGTTTTGCAGGAAAACAAACACACTTGTGAAACATCTATTTAGAGGATGGAAAGAAAAGCACTTGCTATTGTAAAGGTTAAATTTAAGTTTTGCTTTTCTGTAAGTTTAAGTTCTGTTTTCCTGGAACCCGAAACTCATGTCAAAAACAGTTACTTATGTCAAAATGTACCCTGACCCAACACCCCCTGACAAAACGCATGATTATTCTATAATGGTTATTTTGTAACAATCCCACCCTCGCACCCTAACTGCCATATGAACTTCCCTGTTTAAACACTGCATAAAAACTCTGCTTAAACTGTGCTCAGGGCTCCAGCTTCTCTCAGGAGAGCTCTGAGCCCCAGCATGCTGGTCCAATAAACCCCTTTGCTTTTGCATGAGATAGTCTCTTGGTGGTCCTTTCCTCCGACATTTGCCCAACCCTAACACTATGTGAACCTCCTAGCTCCCCCACTCACCCCCCACACTGGATATAAAATTCAAAGAATTTCTCTACTCATGGTCCAGGGGAGAATTTTTAGGCAAGAGCTTCTATGGACCCTGCAATTAAGAAACCTGCTTCTCGAAAATTCCTCAGGTGTCCAGCCTCTTCTGTCCTATTTCACTGAGTACTCACGAAGGATCTGGCTACACCAAGCCCCACCCTCCGAACTTGCAGGCAGATAGATGTGACTAATGTTGCTTCCTGGTGGTGTCTCAGGCTGGGAACCCAAGATCCAAAAGGGTACCCACCGCAGCTCAGGGGGCCCAAGGGAACTAGGAGTGGACTTCCTGGGGGCTGATTTGAGCTGAACCTTCAAAGGTTTAAGTAGCACTTGGGTGTTTCCTGGAGCATTCAGTCCATCCTGACTCCAAGTGCTCCTCTTCCTGCCCTTCCTCAGCCTTCTTAAAATTCCAGTTAGCAGATGATTCTCCATCTTCTCTCTTTTCAACTCCAGGGCCCAGGGTTCCTAGGACCCCTGGAACCAGCTCCGAAGACCCTCTCTCCCCCCATGCACCGTAGAATTCAAGTGGACCTGGCTCAGGAGACAGTGGTCTATGGAACCTTGCTCAGAAAGACCCTCCAAAGAATCAGGCCCAACCAGATCTTGTGAGGCTGAAGAGAATGTGGAGCTTTGAACTAATGGGAAGGGAGCTGGGTTTAAATGGGTCTTTGTAGAACCCCATAGGTCTCTGGGGAGGCTCATAGCTGCTCAAGCACATGCAAATCCCTGCCCTGAGAGGAGGGTATTGCAGCCCTGCTTATTTCTGGCACTCAGGCAGTCACTTCCAGACATCCTGGGAAGATAAGAGCTCTGGCCAATTATTCAAGGCAGAGGGGAACAATGCATTTAAAAACTGAACCTCAGCCTTCTATAGTCATTTGAGGGGATTAGGGATCATTTTTTTTTTTTTTTTAGTGGTCAATGGACTTTTGTTTTTTTATTTATATGAGGTGCTGAGAATCGAACCCAGTACCTCGCACATGCGAGGCAAGTGCTCTACCACTGAGCTACACAGCCTCATAGGGATCAATTTTTAAATGCATTATCAAATAGCTAAGGTGTACAGAGAGCACAAAATAATAAATTAATCACTCATGTATCATGAGTAGTGTATAAATCATTCCTGTGAGCTATGTGAAACCCTGGAATTTGGTGCTGCTTCTTGGAACTCTTCTGGGTACCTTGCAAATGGGGCATGACTCATTCAATGAGTCATCAATGAAAGATGACTCCTGCTCCTAGGGGAAATTTCATGCTTGTCATAGAATTCTCTAGTTCTTTTAGCCATGAATTTAAATCCCAGGTGCCCAGAGATGGGTGTAACCTGATAAGTCCCAACCATGTAAGTTTTTCCCTTTTTTGTTATTCACACTGAAACCCTGTGATGTTCCTACCTATAAAATAAACATGCAGGATTTTGTTCCTTTGTTACATCCAGTTTCTACCAGAACTGGTCGCCCACCAGACCTCCCTATTTCATCTATTTTTGTGTCTTTTGTCCTATTACTTAATAATACTCTGGGGGCTAGGGCAGTGGTACAATGAATGCCTAGCACGTGTGAGACGCTGTGTTCCAACCTCAGCACCACATAAAAATAAATAAAATAAAGGTATTGTGCCCAACTACAACTAAAACAAACAAACAAAAAAAACTCTGAACTTTCATTTTCTCAGCCAGCCCACAGCCTGTGTTTGGAGGACTGTTTGGTGCTGTGTGGGTCAGCACCCAGGCATTCCCTATTCAGCTTAAACAAGAAAACCTTAGCAATACATTTGTGTCTACCCTGCTGGTCTCAGATCCTCATCCCCCACTGTCCTCCGCTCACTATAATCACTGCAGCGTTCCAAATTTGAACTTTCTGTTCTCATGCAGTTCTTTGTGCTTTTAGTATATGTGTACCTGTTCCTCATCGATACACAACTTTGTTTCACACATTTAAATATATTTAAATGGTAAATAGTACCGTATATGTAGTCAATAGAACTTGCTCCTGTTCCTTAACATTTTGCTAAGATTTATTTGTGTATGTAGATAATTTTTTGGCACTATTGTATGAGCTGGGTCCTTCCTGCTCATCATCCCCTTGGATTCCCAGAGTATCCAGGTCTCCCAGATTCTCTGCAAAAGAACAGTATCCAGCAGCTTCCAGGTCATCAGTGGGCCAATATAACATTTCTGTTTCCATCCTCAATCCCAATCTCCTGCACCCTTTTCCTGAAGTGGCATCCCTTTTCTCCACAGAAAAGTCTTAACTGGGCTTCTCCAGAAATCTTCACCATGGCTAATTTTAGGACTGTCAGCAAAAAGTCTCTGCAAAAGAGTTCAATGTAGATAAACTTCCTATTTTTGTGTTGCACTGTCTTAATTGGCCACTGGCTGGGAAGATATCAGCACTTCAGGTGCTAGACACCCTCTTACTAGTTTTTCACAAATGTATCCAGTATAGTAGTTTGTGGAAATGTGCAAACAAGGCCTCTGGCCTTGAGCTGGGCTTCACAGAGATGTCTACATTTTTAAGAGAAGTTACCAATTGGGCTCCATGGTAACAGCTGGCAGGGGAGGAAAGAAAGGGGAGAAGAAGCTCTCCCCTTCTCAGGTGTTGTCCTTGAAGGGTTAACTTGCCCAGAATGGTGAAAGAAAAAAGCTGCTTTATGTGAACTTCTGCAGACTGTGAACTTCTGAGCCCCTCCCCTTACATGCTGGGTATAAAATTCTGAAACTCCCTGAACTCGGGGTTCAGGGGATTGATTGATTACAGCAAAAGCTGTGCCCTCTGAACTTGGCTGTGTTATGCCAGATTCGTGGGACCCCAATAGACCTCCAGGAGCCGAATCTGATGCAATCACACAAGAGTCTTTATTGCAAGCTCGAGCCTGGACTCACAACCCAGGGAGTGAGTCCTGTTCCTTTGTTCAGTGAGATTTTATAGGTTTTGGGGGGATACTCTATGTGTCACAACATCACACAGCAAATCATTCCATACCGCGCGGGAAAATCAAACAACTCTTAGCGTTGATTAGCATATTCAATGGCGGGAACAAGTTGGGTAGGGATAATTGGTTAGTACAAGAGAGGGATTCGTTTGAACTGATTGGTTTAGGCCATGAGGGGTGTACGTGCTAAACTACATGGTTTTCCAACATGTTATCAACCACCATAAACTACTGGGGGGTCATCTGACATCCCAGGTATTTTCCCTGTCTCATGCTGATTGGAGGTTGCTAGGGGGGTTGCTATGGGTCCTCACCTAGCCTAACTGAGTCAGGGACACCTGGCGCCACAGATCTCTCCTGTTATTTACAGACAAACAACTCAGCAGGGTGGGTATGTGCCTAGGAGTGCTCTGTAGGTCTTTCCAAGGACAAGGGTCACGCCCCCTTCCTTGGACAGGCTTTGCTCTGAGGTAGAGGCTGGTTTCTCAAAAATGGAGTCACATTAGTTTCTCAGATGCAAAACTGTTTCCTGCTATGTTCTTTGCCTTGCCTCATCTGTCCCTACAACATTTTTGTTGATCCAGATGGGATGGAGGAGGTAAGGATGGCTATTCTGTCTCTCTTGTCTCTGGGGACCGGCTTCCCTCCCCCCCCCCCCCCCCGCAGTGGGGGACAGTGTTTCCCCTTAGAACACACAGTCAAATCTTGGCCTGAAGGAGAGGCCACTCACCACCCAGTGCCCTGGAGCTGCCACCCCGGAGCACAACAGAACCCACAGGCAGCAGGAACCAGAATTAGGGTTTTGGAGCACCACCCAGCTGAACAGGTAGGATCCGGGTCCATTTGGTTTTGTAGCCCAC